>NW_025053745.1:0-9847 GCF_019279795.1 Protopterus annectens | reverse complement strand
AACCTCCACCAATACCCTTGGGGGATTCTACTGCACTAACTGCCAGGGTAACATTACTTGATGTTGAGGGCCCAGGTACAGGTTGGGTTCCAGATGTGCTGCCATTGGAGGGGTGGCGGTCTGATCTGCACTGGTTGGCCTACCTTCCTGTGCTGGAAATCATTTTTCTCTTTGTCAGAAAACGATGGCATCAGAAAAGTATGGGATGACACATATAAAAATAAAAAGAGATACAGGGTGGAGTAAGAGAAAAAGAAAGATAATTAGAGCCATCAAATGTCACATACACAAATGAAGTACAATAAAATATATTTTTACTTTATATCTATACTTTTTATGAATCCAAAATAGGGCTGAACATTAATTCCAAAATAATCCTGCCATGCATATATTGCACTTAAGGATTTAAAAAATAATATTGATTAAGTTAACAACATGGCATATATATGCTAATCTTGAAGACATTAATATTGACATATGTATCTATGTGATTTGTTTTGTGGGATTTGAACCCACAACATCTGAATACATTATTACAACTGAGTCCCATCATTCTTGAGTCATGGTGAATGAAGCAATGCATGTTTGATTTAAAAGTTAAGATATGCATGCTTAATTTACAGGCAATGTATGGAAGAGCAATACTTTTAATAAAATACTGTTACTTGTGGCTGCATACACTCTTGCTTCTCTCAGTCTTATAAGTATCCAGCATGCTCTTTGTTTGCTGAGATCTTGCTGGGTGAAGCAACATAAAGAGGGGAGAAATTGAGTAAAAGTACTATGCATAAATTAAAGTGTTGGTTAGCTCCACTTCTACATATAATTTAAAATGTTCTTTATCTGCATACTACACAATAAGGATGTCAGTAAAATTCTAAACTCATCCAGCAACTGGTTGGAGTTAAAGCCTGCTTGTACCTTTCAGGTCATTATAATGGTGGTGTCAGCATTGCTCTCCAGTGCTGGAATGTCATTTCACTAGAGACAGCCTTGGCTAGACTGTTCCAAGCCTCTTGATTTATATTGAAGACACTTGGCGCATGCATCCCCTGCTTGGCAGCCTCTATAGCTGTGCTGCTTACAAAAGGAGTGCAGTAGAAAATTCTAACCTCCCTCTATAGCCCATCATCTTTGAGCCCTAAATTGGGTGCCTTTCTTCCTAGCCTTCCTGCCATGTCCAGCACAGGGTCATCAAACATCCAGATAAAGTATTTTCTTGCCAACCCAAGTGATATTGATTTTTCAGCTAGTGCACAAGCTTCGGCACAATGATGATGCCAAACATAATGCATGATGTTAGTGGAGAGCAACATTAAGCAAATGCAGAGAGGAGAAGGCAGTTTATGAAATATGAAGGGTAATGTGACAGTTGTCATTAATGTATGGCTTGTCCGCTGCTACAATCTTTTAGAATTACTTGACTTTTTAAGGTATGTTTTGAGGGTTATTAATTTTGATAACATTGACACAAAATTTTTGTGGGACTGTACACACTGATAAAAATTAATTTTCACAGTATGTGGGATTCAAACCAATGTAAAATTGAGAATACATATTTTTCATTGTAGGTGCTATTTTCTTTCATTGCCCATAGAAGTTTGGCAACATATGATCATTAGTTGGTATGCACACATTAAAGAGGAGTGGTAGGTAGTACATGCTTATGTGAGTGTGACCTGACAAGGTCCTGGTAAAATGCATTGTTATAAAAACCACAACAACTGCGTTGATAAAACTTACAAAAACAAAAAAAGCAGGCGAACCGTGGTCAGCTTCAATCCACAAAGACGAATCCACCATTTAGAAGTATAAAATGATCGCAAGCTTTATTCCAAAAATAGAAACTGTATGTATTGTTAAAAAGATGTTAGGCTTTCATTTTAAAATGAATATTAAACTTCTTCAGACATCATTTTAAAATTTTTCATCCATTTCGTAAGAACATTTCCTTGTAGTGACATCATTTCACTACTGATTAAAAAGAATAGTGACCTATAAGGAAAATATTACTAGAAATGGAGAGCTATTTAAATGATGTCTGAAGAGTTTCATCTTCATTTGCTCAAAAACATAACATTTTAATACAGTTACAGACTAAACTTTAGCGATCATTATACTAGAATGATGGTTAAATCTTTAATGAATTTAGCATGCATTCCTCTTTTAACTTTATAAATGCATTGCAGTAATAATGATGCAAGAATGTGTGTGACTATTTACTATAATGATTATGCTTGCATTACTTTCAGAAAAAGATTGCCAAGTTCTGGGTCACAACACACAAAACAATTCTGTTTTTAGATAATTTTGTGTTATGTGAGTTATATATATTCACTATCATTGTTGTATTAAAGTCCATCCTAGTCACAGAAGAAAAATATTTTAATTCTTGAAAACATAATTGTCACAATGTCATCAGTTACACATATAATATCCACTGCTATACATAGTTATTGGTATCTATATTTATCTTTATATTGTTATTTTTATTATTAAATATGGAGTGAAACAGCAATAATAAAATTTGAAATTAGGTTAAATCAGAACCCTGGGTCACCTGTACTGTGGTCATAACCTTTGTGAGTTGCCTTACAGGGAAGCCTGCACAATGGATATATTTATTACAGTCATTACCATGTATGAGTGATGACAGCTAGCCTACAATGCCACTAGCGCATGTTTATGCTAGAAGACTTCACAAAGCATTAACAATGTATCTTTTTTGAAATTGAAAATGTCTCTTATTGTCTGCAGGTGTTGTAGAGACAGAAGGTGTTGTGTATGCATGCTGACCGCATTTGAGCTAATGGCACTTAGCATGTTTGTGGGGTGGAAAGCAACAACAAACAATGTATAGATTTAGAAAGTTACAATGTCACCAGCTTTCTTTCTGCAGTCAGATATGCTGTCTGCACACAGGTGAGCAATGTACAAATGTGACAGGCAATGGACAAAATACATTATTATTTTAAAAAATGGTTATTAACTTTTATCATTAAAAAATAAATGTGGGACTTGAGCCAAGGTCTAATTACAATATTTATGCATTTCACCATGTTTGCTCTTATACATGTATATATATATATATATATATATATATATATATATATATATATATATATTTAGATATTCATTTTAACATGTTAGAGATTTTTACTCAGATGGGAGATGAGCAGTTTGGATTTAAGCTATCATGATAATGAACCTACAAAACACACTAAGATCCTTACCTCTCTTTGCCTCATAAACAACTTTTCAGCAGAAAGTAAAATCATGTGCATACAAGCAATTCCCATTTCCTCCTGGTAACAAATTAATATACAGTTGTATACTCTCATTTGTTTTATATTGTGTGGCTTATATATTTAGTGCAATGAATGACACACAGCCATTTATGACTATGTTTGAACCAATGCAGCTCTGCCTTTTCTTTGTATTGTGTTCATTCTTCTCTTATCTGTGCTGTTCTCTCAGACATGCCATCTATAGTGCATTTTATATCATTGTCCTTTAAATGCATGATAAAAATACATGACAGTGAACATTTTTTTTCAGCAAAGGCAGGAGAGTTTGGCTGTTAGTGAACAAATAGAATGCATGTGTGCTGTTTAATTACATTTAAAAGCTTGCTAAAGTTACTTCTACATTTTGTAAGTATATACTGGATGATACACACAATGCAGGTAAGGTAGTCTGAATTGCTGTTGTGTCTTCCTTCTCCCTCCCACTAATCAGTTACAATTGGAAGCCATTAGCAACTAATAGTGTTGCAGAGTCTACACTATGTTTACATGTGCTAAACAAAGTCAAAAGTTTGGTATTGAATAATTCTAATGAGTTCACACCTCATCTGCATCTTCACCATGCTCAGAGGCCTAAATCTACACTATAAAAAGGTAACCATGCAGCTAGCGAACCTGAAGATGAGAAGACATATGTATCTGAGCAAAACAGAAAATTTCTATTCCTTTGAAGGTTATTTATCTGCACAGAATGCTTATATTTTTGGTAAGGTATGCTTGTATTATCCTAGTACTTTCTAGATTTTGTAACATGTTGCAAATCTATGTATATATCCAGGAGAAACTGGAACTTATATATGTTCTTATATATTTCACTGTTGGCACAAACATTTTAGAAAGGCAATTACATTTCCCAGATGGGAGATGAGCAGTTTGGATTCATATCAGGATGCAGCACAATTGTCCTGATGTTTGCATTGAGACAGATACTTGAGAAAAAACTAGAGATGAGGACAGAGTCCAACTGAGCATTCCTAGACTTGGAGAAAGCATATGACAAGGTCCCAAGAAAGCTGATCTGGGAAGTACTGTGGTGGTTTGAAGTCCCAGAAACATTGGTAGAATTAGTGTAGGCTATGTATTGGCCAAGGACCCGTGAGACTCAAGTATGAATGACAGTGTTTGAGGCCTCACAGAGGGTTCCCAATGGGTGTGGAGTGTACAGTAGGGTTCATCTTTGAGCCAATGCCAGTTCATACTTGATGATGGACTACATTAGCAAACAGGTTGGAGGGATGGAGCACCAAAGCTGCTGTAGGCAGACAATGTGGCAGTCCAGGCAGACTCTGAGCTAGAACTTCAGCAAAGGATTGGAGAATAGAATGCAAATCTGAATGCATATGGGCTGAAACTAAGCACAGATAAGACAATGTTAATGGCAGCAAATTGCGGAAATCAGAAGAAGCTAAGAACAGGGATAGTAGGGAAGATAGTGGAACAGGTAAACAGCTTCAAGTATCTGGGAGGAGTAGCTGAGGAGAAGGGTAGTCTGAATAAAGAGGTCAAAACTAGAATCAGAAAGGTTGCAGCCAACTGGCATAGAGTACCAGGTGTAGTCTATGAAAGAAGAATGCCAAAGTAGCTGAAAAGTAAGGTGTACAAGACAGTGGTGTGATCAGTACTACTGTATGGTACAGAAACATGGACGGTAAAGGCAGAACAGCTGAAGTAGCTAGAGGTGATGGTAATGAAGTGCCTGAGAAAGGTGATATGATGCACACTGTGGGACCGACAAAGAAATGAGGACATAAGAGCAGAAGCCAAAGTAGCTCCAATTGCAGAAAAGATCAAAGAGAACAGATTATGGTGGTTTGGGCACATGTGTAGAAAAGCAGAAGAAAACCTGGTGAGGAAGATTTGGGACAGACAGGAAGAAGGTAAGAGGAATCCAGCAAAGGGGTGGATGGATTGTGTGAAAGAAGATCTGCGAAAGTCAGGCATGAGTGTTGATGAAGGCAGGAGTGTGGCACTGAATCGAGAGAGTTGGTGACAGTTAACATGATATCCTGATCCTATGTAGAAAAAATGGGAAAAGGGGGGCTGATGATGATGATTACATTTCTTAGATAGGTTATTCACTTTCATCACATGTATTGTTTAAATTATATTTTATAATTGTTTATGTTATTGCAGAGAAATTGTAAATGTATGTGTCAGTGGCACAGGTGTATTCTTCTTGGAGATGGTCCCTAGACTTCCAGGGAGTGGTGGGCACACCTGAGAGAGTGACTGGCAATCATAAACTGACTATGTTGCAAATGTGTACACATTGTAAGAAATGTAACTGAAAGCTGGCTATATATCAACTGAGTTATGTGGTATTCCCTGGTTTGTAAAAACCTTCATTTGTCATGTTGTTTTCGGTGATGGGAGAAATAGCTACCATTTGTGTGTTACCACAACAGAAATGTGTTTCATGTGCTTTTACATTGAAAATGTGCAGTCATCCTATTATTATTTCAGTGAGGAAAAATGCATTACGCAAAGTGGTAAATCCATAGTAAAGACATTATTACTTCTCAGTGTGTGTGTGATGTCAGTAATAACAACATAACCTTCAATTTTAATAATTGAAATGTGTCTTTCTAGTGCTTAATGTTGAAAAATAAGTGGGTATTTAGTTTATGTATGGGTTGTATCTTTCTCTTTTTTATTTCACATAGGATTATGGCACCCATTTGTATAAATCCATGTAAACCCCCTTTCGGTGACTCCAAAAATAATGGAATAGTGCAGGTGTTGTGGCACCACAATGACCTGCTTGAGAGAGGACATGAGAATATGGCTGCTTTAATTAATACATACTGGATACCAGGACTGAGTACTAAATATGTTGACAAATATCTGGATCTGATTTATTTAAATGCAAAAGGGGAAATTATAGCAACAGGTGATTTTAACTACCTATTATCAGGCAATGATACTTCTAAAAATGGTAAAATAAAACTAACATCTCAAGTGAAGAAGTTAAATGACTTTACAAACCAGATGAACGTTAAAGATACATATGGTCTAAACGAACATTATTCCTTATTCTGTACTCACTATTCATATCAGTTTGGTGCACAAACAAACATTGATAAGTTCTTTGTATCAAATAATATATACTCTAAAATAAGTGATGTATCTATAATGACTTGTCCACTTTTGGACCATAATGCTATAAACTTTAAATTAACTACACGTATTATTGATGATTTTAAGATTTCTACAGAGAATTCCTGCTTACATAACTAAGTTAAATGACTTTAGAGAATGGATAATGATAGAAATAGACATGCTTATGGAAACAAATGATAATGGTGAAGTGACTGATAATATAGTATGGGACACCTTTAAAGTTTATATATATGGTAGAATAAAAATCTTGGCATTCATCTTAGGAAAAAGAGAGAGAGGGACAAAGAACTCTAGGACTTACAAAAAAAAACGTGAGACAAGATAAAATGGATGCAAAACCAAATAACAAAGTAGCACACATAATGAAATTACTAAGTTAAATCAAAAATACTCAGGAAGTTCTGAATCGTGAAGATAGCCATAAACCTGAAAATTTGAAATAACAAATCTTATGCTGTAAAATCCCAAATGCTCTACATACAAAATAGCAGTAAAATAGCAGTAAGATCCAAGAAAATAAACAATCAAAATCTTATTAATGAGATTAAGCATAAAAGTGATGGTTCAGTTAAGAGGATATCTAACGTAATGGGTATATTAGAAGTGTTCAAAAACTACTATAAAGATATAAATAATAACACACCACTTTTGGAGAAAGATAATGTAATAAACACTTTTATTCAAGAAAATATAACTACTAAGGTGTCAATGCAACAAAATAACATATTAAATAAACAACACTAAGAGAAGTGAATGAGGAAATAAAAAAAATTAAAAGATAATAAAGCTCCAGGACTGGATAGAATGATTCCTGTACTGTATAAGATTTTTCCTGACTATATAATAAAGAAAATGATGAGTGCCTTTACTATGGTTAAGCAAAAATGTATAACACCCCCATCGTGGAAATACTCAATTATCTCCCCCATATTAAAACAAGGAAAGGACCCCAAATCTTGTGATTCATATAGGTCAATTTTGTTACTAAACAATGATTATAAAAATTCATGACAATATTAGCTAACAGGATAAAGAAAATATTATAATCTAGTACATAATGCTCAGACAGGGTTCATTCTTCATAAAAAAGTGCAAGATAATATTATTAAATTACTATCATTAATAGACATAGCATACCAATACAAAATCAACTATTATCAGCCTAGACATAGAAAAGGCTTTTGATTCTATTAGTTGATCTTATCTACAAAGAATTCTGATTGGTTTTGAATTCTCCTCAGATTTTGTCAACTTATTAATGAAAATGTATAGTGGGGCACACGTTTATGTGAAAATCAGATCATGGCTATCCTCACCACTAGAAATCATTAAGGGAACTAGACAAGGTTGTCCTTTGTCACCATTATTGCTTGCGCTATTAATGGAACCTTTTGCTACATATATCAGAATCAAGCAAAATATAAAAGGCTTTCAAATTAAAAAGGACTATTGTCCTAAGATATAATTAATTGCTGATGATATGTTGTTAACGTTGGGTGCTATTTATGGTTCTTTGCATGATGTTATAAATACCTTAAGAAAGTCTGAAAGAATTTCAGGGCTTAAATTTAATCATAATAAATCCAAAGCATTACTAATTTACAAAAAGATCAACAAAAACCTAAGAGAATAACCTGTTTAATTGGGAGAATGATGTATTTGAATGTTTGGGTGTCAGTATAAAGTGTACATGGAAAGAGTCTGTTAAACTAAACTACAATCATTTAATAAACACCATTAGTGAACTAATCAAAAGATAGAATAAAATGTTTTTCAAAATGGAGGATAGGTTCTCTTTAATTAAAATAATGATTTTACCTAAGATTTTGTTTTATATACAGTCATTGATACTACCACCTCCCAACAACTTATTTAAAAAATTAGATTCCATGCTACATAAATTTTTATGGTTCCCCTTAGAACCTAGCATTGCATATAAATGGCACATTAGAGCTAGGAATGGTATGGGATAACATTGCCTTGCTTAGATCTTTATTCTAAATCAGTTATAATTAATGTAATATTATATTGGATCATACCTACCTATATATCTGGCTGGAAAACAATACATGAGATTCATATAACTGATATCAGAACTGTAGAAAATCAATTTAGGGAACAATATAGAATAAGTAGAGTCCACTAGTTTTTATGTGAATTTTGCTTATTTAATAAGAAGTTTGATCATTTTTCTTATGGCATTAATCAAATATATAATAACTTTTAAAATATAATTGATTATAATTACAACATTAAACAATTTATTTTTCTTATATTCCCTTTAGCATACTCTCCTGATTGTCTAGATTCTTTCAACATCAATGTGATGCAAAAATTAAAGGAAAATAACTTGATATTCTGACATGAGTTTATTGAAAATAAGAGTATTACACCACTAAACTCTCTTTTATGTAGTTTTGATAATAGTCAAGATGGTTGTTTATACACTCCTTATGGCAGTTTATAGAAAAACAATGAGAGTATCAATCAACCTAGAGACTGACTCTATACCTAGTTTAATTCAGCTTTTTGTTAGGTGTCTTGAAAAGACAGATAATCAAAAATGAAGTATATCACATATCTATAAGAAACTAAGAGAAGACACTCTAAAGTTTGCCTCAGATTTTTGGAACTATTATGTAAAGATTAATGGATAACAAATATCTGATGAATCCAAATTGTTATTGAAGTCTACATATGGTACGTATTCTTCATTATACTGGATACTGTATACATGAAAATTTATGCATAGGAGTGTCTATACTCCACATAAAACAAATCTTATACTCAAAAGGAGTGAAAGTAAATGTTGGAAATGTGATAATCATATTCAATGTTCCTATAGCTAATATAGTACCTGAATCTCAGATTCAGTTACTCTGGTCAATTCTTGCAATTGCCAGAAAAGTTATTACTTTGAAATGGAAAAGTAAACACGATGTTGCTATTTAAAGATTTTATTAATTTAGCAAAAGTTGTTTGTAAAAAAAGAACTGCAAACCATTTGTTATAGAACTCATAACAGTACTCATAAAAAATAGCATGGCAAAATTTGGAAAACCTTTTGAACAAATACTAATAACTGCTCATGGATAAAATTATTGTTTATCAGGGATGAATGCAAATATTGTAAATAGTTTTGTTATTGTATTATTGTATGTACATTTGTGTATGTTTATAATGAAAACAAAATAAAAATGTTTTTGAGGAAAAAAAGACAATATGGCTGCCAGAATGCAGATTTGGAACCAGTTAGTGAACAATGTCAATTGATTAGGGGTTAACACCAGGACTTATGATCAGGTGCATCATAGGGCCACTGATATAATTTCATCAGCCAAGAGGAGAGCAGCTGTAGTTGCTCATGACCTGCTAATTAGTCCTCCAATGAACCAAATGAGTTTCCCGTCCACTGTCAGAGA
>NW_025053744.1:0-10177 GCF_019279795.1 Protopterus annectens | reverse complement strand
CATATGTGCTGCAGTCGAACCGGCAATGTCTGCTTGATAGGCGGATGCTCTAACAACTACACTATTGCTGTACTGCCTCATTTGCATGTATACCCATGGTTCATAGTTACCAGAACAAGCACAGCACAACAACACTAACACAGCAGTCATCCATTCTCTGGTCGGAAATAAACTACACCACTATGCATGCACCACTCCCTACTGCTCTGGACGTCCCAAGATTATAGTCCTGGGATATACGTTCATATAATGGTCAGGGTGTTTAATTAGTCTTCTGGTTCAGCTCGTCCGAATGGTGACTGGGATTGCCCTGTACCTGTTTGAAAGTCAGACTTAGCACGTGCACACAGTTAGTTCCACTGTTAGCATCCTACCTGTGGTTGGGGATGCAGGAGGTTTGCTCACCTCTGGGCGGCTTGATATGACAGCACTAAATACTAAGGGGGGTTCCGCTGCTGTTTCCCTTCACATTCATTATGACTGCTTTATTGTGTCCATGTTCATTCTTCATGGATATATATATATCTATCTATATATATATCTGTCTGTACATTCACATGCATATATACCTACATGCTTATTTACATTTCCCATACTGTTGAATGACTGCCAGTTACCGTCGTGTATACCCACTTAAGTCTACTTTAAGGCATCATAATTACCCTATTTCCAACTGCCATTATTGTGGGCATCATTTAAAATTAGTAGCCCTTGCATGGCTTGCTCCCGGGAACAGGAACAGCATAGTCACTGGTTCTACCACTAATCCATCCGTGATACATTCTGTATGGATGGTAATTAGGATATATGACTTTACCTCAGGCATTCCACAGTACTGGCAACATATGTGACAGTCGGTTGGTGTACATATGTATAGTACATATTACTGTTTGTTCTAGAGGCATATACATTTGCAAGTATACATATTTATGAATAGGGTACCTGTACCATTTGTATACAGGGGTTGTGTGCATCATTACGACGAGGAACCTGGACGGGGTATACAATTTGTGGACATGTACTATTTAGAAGATGGCTATGGGGAAGCTTCATGGGAACATGTGAAAGGTGTTTATTCCTGATAATGCATGTGGGGAGACGTGCATCATGGTCAGGTGTTTAATCCCGGGTCGTAGGTTTTGCAGGACTGGGTGGAGGCTGAGCATGGTTGTGGTCAGATACTGCTAATCTGACTTGCGCCCAGTAGGGTTGCCACCTTTTCAAATGCCCAAAGTGGGACATTTTTTGTACAAATGTCAGATTTTGCAAGGCAAAACATACCCACAGCCAGTACAATGGACAGAACTTCACTGTTTTGCCTACATAAATGCTTATTCTTGTAGCATTTTAGTTGCTTATTCTGTTTCTTATCACATTTAGGTGTGTGTTTCAGAAACAGAATAACTGTTTTATGCAACTATTACATTAAATATAGGAAATATATTTGTCCTAATATCTCAGGACATTTGCCATTTTTTCAATTTTTATGCAGGACACAACTGGCCAAGGAGGGACTGTCCCACGCAAAGTGGGACAGGTGGTAGCCCTAGTGCCCAGATGTCGACGGGGTGGACATCGTGTTACGCCACAATGTCTAATCTTGAGAACAGACACTTATCCCATGAGGGATGTCCAAAAATTGTGAACGATGGACCCCATTCAGCTGGCTATTCGAAAATGTGGTAGGGTTATGCATGCATGGGACACCTAGTTTGCAAGCCTGAGACTGCCTAGGGTGGCACTGCCTACTAGATGTGGGTACGGGGCACTATATGCAGATATGGCTGCGCCAAGCTAGCAGCCCGAGTATGGGTGGTTTTGGTGGATGTTCAGCAAGGGGGGGGGTGTGTGTGCTGTGGAGGGGATGATGGGTATTCAGTTATGCATCCAGGTGTGTTGGGGTTGGATGGCTCAGTTCAGACCAGACCATTATGTGGGTGTGAGCTGGTAACGTTTCATCACACATTTTACTGTTCATATGTTTGTGGGATTGTGTTCTGCAGTATGGCCTGCCAGGGTGTATTGTGGATGTGAATGTATGATGTTAAGTTGTCTATCTCGCCTTCATTCTTGCTGGATGGGTTCGGAGCCGACCTCGGCTCCGACTCGGCCACTCTAAAAGCTCGAGAGTTGGTTCCACCGGCTCGAGGCTCCCCTTATATCCCACAATGCTAGGCGAGAGTTACCTCAGATCTCGTTTGCTGCTACAGCTATCGAGGTGTTGGTTTTCTACCGGTTCTTGGTAAGTTACTTTTCTTGTGAAATTAGTCTATTTAAACCCCTTTAATTTTAATATTTTTACTTATTTCCCTTAGTTTAAAGGAATTCTTATCCCCTTTCTAAAAATTCCTGTTTTTTTCCCTCAAGAACTTTAAGTTCTTCCCTTGGGCCTACAGGCCTCTTTTCCTTCCCTAGTGGAGTGTGTGTGTTATTTTCTTTTTAAAACCTAGTTAGTGTTTTTATTATTATTTAAACTAGACAGGGTGTAATTGGTGTGTTTGTGACTGTGTGTGTGATTACACCTTTTTGAAATGTCTAAGGAAGCAAAGGTCTCAGTTCAAAAGTGTGATGCGTGCTGTCAGAAAATGTCTCTGACAGACGCTCACACTTCTTGTGTCTATCTGTTTGGGGACCTTTGCACCTGCAGGACTCCTGTGCTGTGTGCCTTGAGCTTCAGCCCCAGGGTCCTGCAGGAAAGAAAAAAATAAATTGATTTTAAGGGGCTTATTCAAGCCAGAGGATTCCCCTTTCTGTATCTACAGGAAGCCTCTAAGGCATCTAGGTCTTGGCTCCGAACTGAGCCCCAGGCGAGACCTAAGGTTTCAAGCTCTGCCTACATCGCTCCGGCTGGAGCAAGGAGTCTCAGTCCACAGACCTTCGAGCCGACAACTAGGGAAGAGGTCCAGGTCACCGTCCCTTGGCTCCGCTCACTCGGCTCCAGGATCTCCCCTGCTGTCTGAACGGGCCAAGATCTCACTCCTCTAGGTCATCGAGGCTGTCGGATCATGACCTTCAGAGGGTAGTGAGTCGACTTCTTAAGTCCGAGGCACTGGCCCAGATGCTTCAGAGCCCGACTCATCAGTCGATGCCTGCCCCGTCCATCATTATATTCCTCCTTCGACTCTCTTGAGCTCGGGCACGGTCAGCGTCGAACCGAGACTGTGGTAGTGTCGGAGCGATACTGTCTTCGGCTCCGTCGCCGACTCCGATTTCTTCCTTGGAAGAATCTCGGAAGCCGGACTTCCTCGCCGGCTCCGAGGGTGAGTGGCATCGGACCTTGTCCACCCCGCTCCTCGAGCTTCGGCGCTGGTGAGTTCGGCTCCGACATCGGCCTCGGAACCATCACTGTCGGTGCCGAGGGGGTTCTAGCTTCTCGGAGCGGGGACCTCTGGCTTTGCCTGACAAGTGCATTCGAGGTCATGCGGAGTGTGTTAGAGCCTGGCTCTACTCCACAGTCGGCCCGTCCGCCCCTCCCTCTACGGTGCCTCAGGTCAAGTCGACTCACTCCCTCATCCCGGACCGCAGAGAGCCAGCTCCTCAGGAACACCCTGTGGGATTTCATCTCTTCCGAGGCCTCTCCTGATTTGGCAGAAGAGCCTCGGAAGAGGAAGTGTAAGAGGAAACACATTGACTCACCTGAGTCCATCACGCCTGACACAGATTTAGATGATTCTGAGGGTTCCCCGTCTTCCCCTTCTGAAGATGTCTCATTTGCAGACATTCTAGAGATCCTGAAGCAGAGGGGAAATTGGCCAGTCCTCAACCCTTCAGAGGATGAATCTGTGTATCTTGAGGCGTTTGGCTCTCGCCCTTCCACCTCCTGGGTGTCTCCCCATTGTCCCCCTCATGCAGGTGGTTGCTAAGCAGCATGGACGGCTCCTGATTCAGTGGACCCCACTCCCAGGAGACCCTCCAAGTTTATAACGGCACCAGCAGACAAACAGTTCTTGACGAAAGGAGTCTCTGTGGATGCTATGGTGGTAGCTGCTGCCACTAAGAAGGAGCTAGCTGATCCTTCAGTACCTGTCCATCCACCTAACAAGGAATCTAGGTCCATGGACAGGTACGGGAAGCGGATGTTCTCGTCAGCGACATTTACCATGCGTTAGCTGAACTACCTATGCCATTTTACTCGCCTTCAAAGGGACTTGATCAGAGAAGCGAGTGAAATGTTAAAGGACCCTACAGCTGCAGGTTTTCAAGATAAGATGAACATGCAGCTGGCTACCCTTAACTCCATAACCAACCTCCATGCCTCCTTTCTTATGTGGCTGATGGAGCGAGTAGAGCCGCAGGGACAGGTGTAGCCTTACGTAGGCATGCCTGGATGCTGGCTATGCAATTGCTTTATGGACCCTTCAAGGCGTCTTTCACTAACTCCCCATTTGATGGATCATCTCTTTTTGGTCCTCAAGTGAAAGAAACCCTGACTAGGTGCGAAACTGATGGCAAGACCCTTTCTGCCGGAGTCCGTTTTTCTACTCCTTCTGGGCCTTACCCCAAAGGCCAGAAGGTGGAAAGATGGTTCCGTAAACAATCTCAAGGGACTTAGCCTGGCGCACAGAGTCGTTTCCCGCCAGAGGCAGAGGCGGAATAACAATGGTAGACGCCGCTAGGGGCAGGGGGTCCACAAAACCAGGGCAATCGGGAAGCTTTCTCTGACAAGCCCTTTCAGCATCCCTGAGGTGTTGCCCGACTGCCCATCTTCGGAGGCAGCCGGGGGAAGATTGTCACTGGTACCCAGAAGCCTGGCTATCCCTGACTCAAGACAAATGGGTACAGTCCATCATTCAAGGCTACTCTATCCCCTTTCTTCGTATCCAAACCAATCAAAAATCCTTCCAGATGTTCCACCCACTCAAGGGATCTAGCGGTTTTGGAGATTTCAAAACTGCTTGCAAAAGAGCAATTCAGCCAGTTCCAGCAGACCAGCAAGGATCCGAATTTACTCAAGGTTCTTTTTAGTTCCAAAGAAAACAGGGGACTGGAGACCAATTTGGATCTCAGTATCTTGAACAGATCAGTCAAGAAAACAAGATTTCGGATGGTCACGCTGCAATCCATCCTTCCCTTTTTGGGCAAAGGAAACTGGAGGTGCTCTATACACCTGCAGGATGCGCACTATCACATAAAAATGAACAGACCCTCCAGAAGATTCCTCCGCTTCAGGCTGGGAACCAGTCATTTTCAATTCAGGGCCCTGCCGCTTGGTCTCACCACTACCCCCCGGGTGTTTACCAAATGCATGGCAGTGGTAGCTTCTCACCTGAGACGACAAGGATTCCAGGTGTTTCCATATTTGGACGACTGGCTCTCACAGCTCCCACCAAGCATCTCCTTCTGATGGCCAGGGATTACACTTTTCGCATTTGTCAAAAGTTAGGCATTTCAATAAATTGCGAAAAGTCTGTTTTGTCGCTTTGTCGATTATACCTACATAGGCGCAAATCAGACACAGTAGACATGTTCAAGTAGGCTGCTAACAGATCAGAGAATAACAGACATACACAGCCTGGTCTCACTCCTTTTCAACAACAACAGAATCAAAGCCAGGTTAGTTCTGCAAGTGGAAAGTGTTGGGAATTATGGCTGCAGCCATACCTCTGCTTCCATTAGCCAGATTCCACATGCGGATCCTTCAATGGATGCTCTTTACTCAATGGTCATACCAGCAACTTCCAATGTCTCACACCATTATGATCACGAAACGTGCAAAATCATCTCATGTGGTGGATATCTTCCCCTCAGCTCTTGCTGGGAAGACCCTTTGTTCCACCCCCTCCGGTTGCTACTCTGACAACGGATGCCTCCCTGATCGGGTGGGGGGGGCATTATCAGGCAGGACGGTCCAGGGCACATTGAGCTGGCAGCCAGACAAATGCCACTTGCACATAAATGTTCTGAGATGAGAGCAGTGCTTTTAGCGTTGCTGGGTAAGCCCTTCAAGACTCTCTTCCTTGGGAACGATTGCAATCCAGACAGACAATATGTCTGTAGTGTGGTACATCAACAAACAAGGCGGAACCAGATCATACCCCCTGTGTCGAGAAGCACTCAGAGTGTGGCAATGGGCGATTTCTTCTCAGCGGTTTCTGATAACCCGCACATCCCTGGGAAGTCCAATCAAATTGCGGACAAGTTGAGCAGAGCTATCCTCATGCCTCACGAGTGGTCTCTGAAAGACTCTGTTGTGAGAGAAATTTTTCTCAAGTGGGGTCAGCCTTGCTGCGATCTTTTTGCTACTCCCCAAAACAGCAAGTGCAGAGAATATTTCACTCTATTCCCTTTACCAGGCCAACCCAGCAGAGACGCTCTAGTCCAAGTTTGGCCGGGGACTTCTGTATGCATTTCCTCCCTTCCCACTAATCTCTGCTTTCAAGTGATACAGAAAGCTATCGCCAGAAGGCCCTCATTGATCCTCATTGCTCCTTACTGGCCTCGACAGGTGTGGTTCTCTACATCAATTTCATTGGAGCAACGTGGCATCTGGACCTAGTTCCAGATCTTTTGATCCATCAGTCGGGTCAGTTACATCGCCTCCCTACCCTCTCGAACCTCACTGCTTGGTTCCTCCAGTTCCAACCTTAGCCAGGCTTCCTCAATTATCTCACTCTGTTCGAGATATATTGATAGCTTCCCATAAATCTTCCACCGGAAGATTTATTTGAGTAAGTGGAAGCGCTTCACATATTGGGCTCAAGGAAGGGACATAGATCCTTTCACTGCTTCCATCCAAATAGTCCTTGATTTTCTAGCTGAACTCTTCCATGCAGGTTCATCTCCCTCACTCTTAAAGTTCAATTGGCAGCTATTTCTAACTTTCATGTGGGTATTTCTGAATCTGCCTTAATGTCACAAGCTTTGCAAAGCATTTTTGAAAGGAGTTTTTCTGCTCAGACCTCCTATAAGAAATCCTCCTTCTCCTTGGGACCTAAATTTAGTTCTTACTTCTTTGATTCTACCCTTTCCGAACATGCATCCTGTTCTTTAAAACTACTATCATGGAAGACTCTCTTTCTGAAATTGTGGCTATTACTCAGCTAGAAGAGTTTCAGAGCTTCAAGCACTCAGCTGTCGACCTCCTTATCTATTGTTTCATAAGGACAGAGTATCCTTATGAACTAACCCGTCCTTTTTGCCTAAGGTGGTCTCGACGTCAAATCTAAATCAAAGCATTGACCTCCACTCTTTTTCCAGAATATTCCAATAGGTCTGGAAACAAAAATTACACTGCCTGGATGTTCATTATCAATTGAGGTACTACTTGGATAGAACAAAACAATTCAGAAAATCTGATCAGCTGTTTGTCTCCTATGCGGAAAGCAGAAAGGGACTTTCAGTTTCAAAGGTATCATTATCTGATGGCTAACATCTTTGATTTCCTTGTATATGAAATTAGACACCAAAACTGCCTAATAAACCTAAGGCCCATTCCACCAGAGCTTTGGCTACTTCTTTAGCCTTCCAAGACAGACTGCCATTGACACCATTTGTGCAGCTGCCACTTGGGCTACTCCTCACACTTTCATTTTCTCTCACATTATAATTGGACTTAGCTTCTAGGCACAGAGCTAACTTTGGTTCCACTGTTCTCAGGAGTCTGTTCCGTTAGGGCCACCCGGGACAAAGTACTAGGATGCGGTCCCCATCCAGCAAGAATGAAGGCTTAGATAGACAACTTAACATATAGAAGTTGTATGTTCTTACCATAACGCTCCATGTTAGTTGTCTTCTATCTCGCCTTTCTTTCTTGCAAGTCCCAATCCCACCCTTCCCCTGGCCTGGAAATGACCTATAGAGGAGTTGTGATTGCGACCTCTTCACTTTTACTCCACCTCTTTCTTAGGCATATGCTGTTGTGCATATTTTCTGGATCCAGGATGTAGGTCACCCTTCTTTTCTCTTCCTGTTGTTAGAGGTGGACTCTGTTAGAGTTATTCTGTGTTACTATTATAAGCTGGGGTTAGCTTACAAAGCCCAGATCTGAGGTGATAACTCCTCGGGCTTCTAGCATTGCAACAGGATATAAGGGGAGCCTCGAGTCGCAGGTGGAACCAACTCTCGAGCTTTTAGAGTGGCCGAATCGGAGCCGAAGGTCGGCTCCAACCCAGTCCTTAGCAAGAAGAAGGCGAGAAGAAGACAACTAATATGGAATCGTTATGGTAAGAACATAACTTCCTCTCCCTCTCTATTTCTTTTGGTTTCCTTTTCTGATTCATCCACTGCTCCCTCGCATACCTCCAGTTCACACCTATATTGTACATCCCAACCCAGTCTCCCTCACATGAATTATTACATTACCTATCACTTCCCCCATATTCCAATAATACACACACCATCCATCCCTTCTCTGGATTTGATGGCCCATGGCATTGCAGACAACAGAACACATTGCGATTCTTACATATCTCTCAGCACCAGTATGGTTGTGAGGACAACCCTGTAGCATATTTGATCTTCCACATGCTGTACTTCACTATTACATAGACACACAAATACTCAGTTCCTTCATAACATGGTAGGTAGACCTGCATGGGTAATACTCCATTCATCTTTTGGACCATCCAGACAGGGACGACCTGGACCATGTAAATGGGCAGATACTGGGAGTGAATGCTCTGACCATTGGTGTGGGGTTGCCACGCCATTTTTCAAATGGGCCAAAGTGGACATCTTCCGGGACACACATCAGATTTTATACAGGGCTGGACACATACCCACGGTCGGTACAAAGGATAGTACTTTACTTTTATGCCTAAGTGAAAGCTTATTCTTTTAGCAGTTTAGTTGCTTATTCTATTTCTTGTAATGTTTAGGTATTTTAGATACAGAAATAACTATTTTATGGAACTATTACATAAAATATGGGACATAATTATGTCCTACAATCGCAGGACATTTGACATTTTTAATATTTGTGGTAAGGACACGACTGCCCAGAGAGGGACTGTCCCTCACAAAGTGGAAGTGGGACAGGTGGTAACCCTAACCATTGGGCTAGGCTTAGCAAAGGGCAGCGGCCTGCAAACATGCTGCGTTTCACTTCCATTTGGTATAACAATCAACACTACAATGGAATTTGGGCAGGGGGTTTTAAATATCATTTGTTCGTGGGATGGGGGCTCAATATTCAGCTACATGCCTTTGTGTTTACTTTTTATTTTGGTGTTCGCAAAACTGTCTTGTATGCTTTGCATACATTTCAGTATCCACGGACACTGACAGGAGTGATTACTATTAGAGACAGACTGTACTAGTCAGCATTTTAGGTTGCGCGTCTGCAGCCGACATGTTCATGCCACTGTGCAGTGCTTAGACACGCCCCCTGCACTCACGCATGTTTCCTATGCACGTGGACGTTGTGGCAGCATGCCTTCATTAATATGCATGTGGTGGTGCTGCTGCACCATCTCTATGCCGCATGGTCGGCGCAAGGCTAACGCCGTCCTTGCGCCGAGCTTCATGAATCCCGGGGCATATATATCAGTTTTGGCATCACTTTTGACATTCTTTTGGCCATTATAGAGATAAACACTTTATAACCATGGTTTAGTATTGAAATGGGCCTGTATGAAGCTGGATTTGATGGATCTTTACCCTCATTAGGTATTACAGCTATCATTACTTTCTTCCAGAATGTTGGTACTTCTCCTTCTCTTAAAATAATGTTAAACAAAACCCTCCAGATTTTTTCAGTTTTTCACTCCTAGCTTCCAAACTTCCACAGGAATACCGTCTTGTAGATTGGTTACACATCACAATTTTATTTCATCTCCTCCTATTCTATCTATTAGTAGTGGAGTCTCCTCTACCTCTAACCTTGGCATATTTAATACTTCCACAAACATTTCCAGTTGTACCTTTTCTTGATTTCCATATTTCTCTGCTTTTACAGACTTTCATAGAATTTCCAAAATATTTCTAATAAATGTACAGAATCCCTTGTTATCTTCCTTGTTATAGGCTCCCTAAGCTTGGCGATAGCCCTTTCTACTTTCTGTTGCGTGAGTCATTGTGATAAGAGTTTTTGTGTTCTAGAGTTCTTATCTAAAAACAGTTGTTTAATAGCAATCTATCTAAACACATGTATACTATCAAGGTAATCCTTTATTTTCTGTTTAGCATTCTGTAATTGCTCCTCTTCTTGTTCTGTGGGATTCCCCCTATTCTGTAGTAC
>NW_025053743.1:0-10254 GCF_019279795.1 Protopterus annectens | reverse complement strand
TCGGGCAACCCTTTTTTAATTTTAAACCCCATTTTTTTTTTTTCAAAGGTTAGGGGGGCAAACTTTTTAAAGGAATTTTTGGGGGGGCCCGGGTTAAAGGGGAAACCCACTTGGCCCTCAGCTAAGGGGGAAAAAATTTTTTTCCATTTGGGCACCCCCAAGTTAAACCACTGCTCATCTACGGGCAGATGCACTCACTCTGTTAAACTGTAAGCTCAGCTATGAGCACATCTGGCATTTTATTCTTTTGTTACCTCACATTTCTTCAATATAAATCGCTTTATTTCATTACATTTACATAAATTGTGGTTTTATGTGTACATATTTGGTCAGGGACTTGTTTCCCTGCTTATTTTGCTAAAAAAAAAAAAAATTGGTGTTGTGGTGGCTCGAACCATGAATGCCTGCTCTTTAGCCAACATTCACTCCCTTCATAGCTATTGCTTCCTGGCTTATTTTGCATATTTAGTTCTTATATGCTTTCCCACTGACTGCTAACTTAACTAGCTGCTGCTTCACGGGCATGCCAGCATACAAACAAGAGGCGCACTCACCCAAGTTAAACATTTTTACAATTTAAAAAATATATATAGTGTTTATTTATATGTTTCTGTTCATAGTCTGTGGGGCATGTGTTGTGTTCTGTTTATTAACATTTCCGTGGACTCTGTCATGGGTGTTTACTTTGGGTACTTTTCTCCTCTTCTGGGGGCGTGTCGCTGGAGCTTACAGGGGCTCGACCTCTGGACACACTTCCCCTACTGTCTTACATGGACCGTGTTGGCCCCTTGCCGTGGTGGCATTCAGCATGTTCTCATGAATATGCAGAGCATGCTGACATCACTCCATTGAACTGAAGCCTCCGTGTATGAGTTATAACTCCCACCACGGAGGCTTCGATAATCCTGCCCACAGTCTTTTTTTTAGACATTTGCACTGTTTAAACTGCAGTATACCCCCAGGGACCTGGTTATTGTAGTTATCAAGTAATAAATCAGTATGAAAGAAATTGTGCATCTCCCTAAAACAAAACTTGATCCTTCTGAATTTGTGGGTCCTTAGCACACTTTCAGGGATGCAGCTTCTTAGATCCCTATGAAGATTTATTTTCCACCACATAGTACGAAAGAATGGCCATGCTGTGCTTCATGACATTGTCTTTCTGTTTTAGCATATTTTTAATAATGTTTTTAATTCAATCTCCTTTAGTTTGGAGATGGAGATACTGTTAGACAGTTAAACTTAATGGGTTATTTCACTTAATTAAGAGTAAAAACTGGATAATAGAGTAGGTGATTTTAAAGCTATGATTTTTATTTAATGCCATGATTCTATTAAATTCACTACTGATATTTTATAATGAATATACTTTCATTTTAGTATGCTTGTCTGACTATAGTGAGGCAAAACAGTAGACATTATCTATCTGTCTACCTATCTAATACTTCTGCTTATCTATCTATCTATCTATCTAGGAAAAACTCCCTCCTCAGCCTCAACAAGCAAATTAGATCACTAGTGAAAACCTCCAAAGCAAATTATGAATTAAAACTAGCCTCCAAAACAAAGGGAAACTACAAAGCCTTCTTCTTTAGTTACATCAGGAACATCCATGGCAAAGCCAGGTTTGTTTCAAATTAGTACCTCTCTAATGGTACCACTTACATTTATCCTGTTGACTTAGCCAACCTGTTAGCCCAGATAGTTTTCAGGAGGTGCAAAGCGTCCACCCCCATCCCCCAAAGGCCTCACAAGGTTTGACTCCCCCAATACTTGTCCCAGCACCTCATCTCCATAGATCAGGTGTTAAAGGTCCTATCCAAGGCCACGCAAAAGAACACAGCTTTTCATGGGACCTGATAGTATCCCAGGCTGTGATTCTCCTGCACCATCTCCAGCAAACTAACCCCAAACGCCATGCATTGAGCACCCTATCCCACCACAGCCCCTAATTACAGGCTTCATTCCAGCAGTGTGGAGAACTGCCATTGTCATCCCCTTGCACAAATGTGGTGCAGCTCATTTACCCTGGACACTATTGCCCCATTAAACTTGACAACTCTGATCTGTAAAGCCACGGGGCATATTATTATGGATCTCATAAATAAGGACATAGGCAATCTCCAAGCACTTGACCCCACCCAGTTCAGATTCATCAAGGATAGATCTTGCCTGTTGAAGCTGGTTGACTTCTTTGAGACTGTCAACAAGGCCCTGGATTAGGGAAAGTCAGTACATGCAGCTTACCTTGAGGTGGCTAAGGCCTTTGACACAATCCCCCACTTGGGCATCATCGAAAAACTAATGCAACTTAGCGTAAATCCCTATCTCATCAGGTGGGTGGCCAACTGTCTCACCGATGGGACCCACAAGAACAAAATAGTCACCTCCACCTCCAACAGCAGACCTGTAACTAGTGGCGTTCCCCGGGGATCTGTTCTGGGACCCCTACTGTTTTGCATCTACTTCTCAGAGGACCAGGCAAAGGCAAAAGGCCTGTGGCTGACCAAGTTTGCAGATGACTATATGTTGGGAGCTGTCATTGACTCTCCAAATTATTTTAACATACTGCAAGAGGGTCTCA
This sequence comes from Protopterus annectens, assembly GCF_019279795.1. Lineage (NCBI taxonomy): Eukaryota > Metazoa > Chordata > Ceratodontiformes > Protopteridae > Protopterus > Protopterus annectens. Next base: position 7,670 of record NW_025053743.1, on the reverse strand, counting down.
CAGCAACAAATGACTGGTGCCAAAGTCATGGCCTTAAGTTAAATGCAAAAAATGCATTATCATACCATTCGGCACCTACTGATTAAAACATCAATGGCAATCCCCTAAGCACACAACCTGTGGTGAGAGATCTGAGTACTCAGGTTGACAACAATCTCACATTTGACCATCATGTAGCGGCAGCAGTCAGAAAAGCCTTTTACTTGGTTTGTCTCATAGAAAAAGGAGGGTTATTACCTCTCTGTACTCCACCCTCATTAGGCCAATAATTTAGTATAATGCTCTGTTTGGTATGTACCTCTCCAAAGACCTGCACCAACTGGAAAGGAGACAGAAATACCTCACAAAGAGATTCCATGGCCTCCCAAAACCTGTCCTATGCGAGAACAGGCTCAAATCACTATCACTCTACTTGGTATTGCACAAATTGCTCAGAGGTGATCTGTGTCTCACCTACAATGCAGTATCATACCCTTCCCTACTAGAGATGCTCCATATCCATAAGTGTAACTCCTCGGGCATTACCCACTTGAAAGGCCTAAATCTAATATGCATCATCAACAAAACCTGCTGGAGAGACAGGTTTGTCTCCCAGAGGCTGCCCTGTCTCTGGAATAGACTTCCCATACATGTCAAACAGAGTACCTTGCTGACCCTCTTCAGGCACAACTTTAATGAGTGGATGGGAAACCACACATTTTTTTCCAGGGGTTCCACCTGTGTCTCTCATTGATAGGGGTGACAGGTGTTGACTGAGGTCTCTTTTTTTGGGGATAAACTCTTGGCTAGGCTTGTAATGGCCCCAGAGCCATTAGCCTAGTAACCTCCTATGATTCTATGATCCTATCTATCTACTTAACAGGGGAAGTGATTTCTGGGCCCTTCTCAGCCATGACCCAGGCCACAAGGCTAATACAGAACAGGCATAATGACACAGATTGTTCAATGAACAATGCAACAACACTATCAGCAGTATATAATCCTGCTATCATCACAGACATAACAATGAGATGACACAACTGTCATCACTGACAATACCACTGTAAACAACCAATACTTAACATCAAACTAAGTAGTTCTACAAAATGTACAAAAAAAACAAAAAAATAATCCTTGTTTTCCCGCCTCCCCTCGACTAGTTTAGACCAGTTTACAGGCTTTGCTGTATTCTGGGCTGTGGTGTAGTTCCTGTGTTGTCCATTACCTTACTTGGATAGAGGGAAGTTTCTTTGCTCACTGCCACACTGGGAAGTTGTTAAGGGAGCCTTGAGCAACCTACCTGTCCCTGTAGGTGAGTGACCTCAGCACAAGAGCTGTAGTAATTGGTTGTTTTGGACCATTTCTAGCTCTTGCAGAAGTTCCCCTGTTTAAAATCCGCCTCTGGCTGCTTTTTCTGGCTATACTACTCAGACAAGCTCCTCGTGGTCCTGCAGAGTGGTCCTAGCTACAGAGAACTCAGAAAAGCGACTACTTTCTGGATTTAAGTATCTTTGCTGTTTTTTTTTACTTGAAATACCTTCTCTAGCTTACCCTAAACAAGCTTAAATTGTTTTTTTAGCTGTTTGCTGCATTATTTAAGATCTGCACTTAAAGTTACATTTTAGTTGAATTTGATCGAAAGTTTGTTTGTTTGTTTGTTTAATTTAACTGTTGAGGCTTCCCACTAAAGTGTGCTAGCCTGTGTAACTGATTTATTACTGTTTCTGCATTTTCTGTGTGTTTCTATCTAAAAACAAAAAAAAAAATAAATAAATAATCCTTGTTTTCCCGCCTCTCCTCGACTAGTTTAGACCACTTTACAGACTCTGCCTTATTCTGGGCTGTGGTGTAGCTCCTGTGTTGTCCATTACCTTACTTGGATAGAGGGAAGTTTCTTTGCTCACCACTGGGAGTGGGGAGCCTTGAGCAACTCCTACCTGTCCCTGTAGGAAGTGACCTCAGCACAAGAGCTGTAGTAATTGGTTGTTTTGGACCATTTCTAGCTCTTTTGAAGTTCCCTGTTTAAAATCCGCCTCTGGGCATTTTTTTCTGGCTATTCTACTCAGACAAGCTCCTCGTGGTCCTGCAGAGTGGTCCTAGCTACAGAGAACTCAGAAAACTGACTACTTTCTGGATTTAAGTATCTTTGCTGTTTTTTACTTGAAATACCTTCTCTAGCTTACCCTAAACAAGCTTAAACTGTTTTTTAGCTGGTTGCTGCATTTATTTAATATCTGCACTATAAAGTTACTTTTTTATTAGAATTTGATGCCGAAAGTTTGTTTTGTTTGTTTTTAATTTAACTGTTGAGGCTGCTTACCTAAAGTGTGCTAGCCTGTGTAACTTCGATTTATTACTGTTTCTGCATTTTCTGTGTGTTTCTATCTAAAAACAAAAAAAAAAAATAATCCTTGTTTTCCCACCTCTCCACGACTAGTTTAGACCAGTTTACAGGCTCTGCTGTATTCTGGGCTGTGGTGTAGTTCCTGTGTTGTCCATTACCTTAGTTGGATAGAAGAGTTTCTTTGCTCACCAGTGGGAGTGGGGCAACAGCGAGGCAGCCTACCTGTCCCTGTAGGAAGTGACCTCAGCACAAGAGCTGTAGTAATTGGTTGTTTTGGGCCATTTCACAAGCTCTTTTTGAAGTTCCCTGTTTAAAATCCACGTTTGCACGGCTTTCGCGGTTAGTTAAAGCGCGCCATAGCGCAGCTTTTCGGGATAAACTTCTTCTGGCTCCGCCAAGTCTGCTCTTCAAATTTTCCCTTAAGGAATTCTTACTGCTTAGTATAATCGCACTACTACCGGCTATATTATAAACCTAGCACTTGTTCTCAAAACTTCTCTACTAAGTAAGCACACTCATACTAAGTAAGCACTACATCCACCTTCCACCCCTGTGAATATCCACTTCCCTTAAAGGCACAGTACTCCCTGATACTGTTCTAGCATGTCAAGTGGTAGATTACTGGCATCCTCTCCAGTTCAGCTGGTTAATCTGGGTATCTTGAGACAATGCTACAATTGTCTCATGTTTACTGAACAACCCTCCTCCTCCCAACAAACACAAATACATGTGAGAGATGCAACTATATAGCCAAACTGGAGGCTGAACTCTCTCAACTCAGGGCTGGCATGACCAGACAGGAGGAGATGGTAACCACACACACAACAAACCCAGTCCCACATAGACCTACCACAACTGCAAACCAAACACATAAAAACACAAAGACATATTCGGAGGCTCTAATAAAAAACTTACCAAAACAACAGAGGCTCCCAAAGCAGACATCCAAAAATCCACCACCTCAAAACAAAACACATGCACCACATACTTCAATAAATCAGTGTGTCAATCAATCACAGCCCTTAAGGCCAAACACCATGCTTGATACACTAGTAATAGGTGACTCTATAGTCAGACACACTGATGTACCGCTTACCAGGCTGAACAAGAAGAGGGTGACTGGGAGCTGCCTATTGGGAGCTAGGATCCGCCACATAACACACGCACTCAGGTCACTCCAAAGCAAGTACAAATATGACTCCGTCATTGTCCATGCTGGCGTGAATGACCTAAGATGTACCTCCCTGGACTACATGAAAAGAGACATAGAGGAGCTCTCTGATTATGTAGCCCAGGCTGGTATGACCCTGACCCTGAGCAGCATCTTGCCCTCACCAAGAATGATGCCACAATACAAAGACAAGATGATCAGCTTTATGGTGGCTAAACAAGTACTGGTGTCATTCTAAGGGGATCAATGTCTGTCTGCCAGGAATGACATGTTGGACAAGCCCACGCTGCTTGGCAAGGGACGGCTGCACCCTGTCACCACTGGACTTCCGGATATTGGCTAAGGCTCTTGCCACCCCAATAGTGCCTTTTTTTTGCAAGGCAAGGCTCAAAAGACAAACCCACCTCCTTAGAAAACAAAAAATGGAAAAACTACAAGGTAATGCTGCTCAATGCCAGAAGTCTAAATCTCAAGATGCAGGCACTCGATGCACTCCCTCGAGTATGGAGAACATCGGCGTCTGTTGCAATTACTGAAACCTGGTTCAAGGCTCCTGAGAGCACCCCAGCGCTACCAGGCTATGCACCTCGCATTATCATGCTTCTTTTTCGCCCCAAAAGAGCCTGGGCGGGAACCACAAAAAGGAGGGAGTGTCCATATTCATCAAGGACACCCACACCTCCAGGTTAGTAGCAACACATGAAGCATCGGAGACCATACAGGTGCAACTAACCATAGGCAAAACTGCTATACAACTGGTAGCATGTTACAGACCACCCTCCCAATCTCAGGAACCCCACTCAGCCTTCCTGAAGACATTGGAGGATATGAATGTATCACAAAATACCATCATACTGGGAGATTTCTAAACTACCTAACATAGATTGGGTACATTATTCTAGCCCTAACACCCTAGCCCAAAGGTTCCTGGAATTCATAAATTCAAATGCACTGGAACAACTAGTTACCTCTCCCACTAGGGGAAACAGTATACTAGACCTGATCATCACAAGCGATGAGGGACAAATGCTCCACGGAGGTATACCCTCACTAGTGAGATCTGACCACAAACTAATCACCCTGGATATACATATCCCACCTCCACCTTCAGCACAAAAGACCACAGTGAAAAACTTTTCAAAAGCAGACTTCACTCTCTTCTTAAGACTGAGATGGGTATCCTTTAAGCCCACTGGGCCAGTGGATACCACATCCCACAATGCTGAATCCTTCACAGATGCTTTCTATGGACATCTCCAAGAATGTACGCCATGGCTCATCCGCAATCCCAAATAAATCCAAGTCAAGTCCTCTCCACCCAAAGGCAAGCGTCCTATCTGGTGGACCTCAGCCATTAACAAATTGTATAACAAAGAAGGGAAGCTACTGCGACGATAGACAAAATCCCATAAAGGAAAGACATCTCTGATCAACACTAGCAGAAAACTACGTTCTCTCATAAAAGCATCCAAGGCCAACTTTGAGAGAGAAAAATACGCTAAGACACTAAAGATAACCACAAAGCCCTTCTTTAGCTATGTTAGAAACCTGGGCAGAAACCCTCAGATATGCTCAGAGTTAGTTCCTACAACAACAAAAATTACACTGAACCCACAGATATTGCCAACATTCTGGCTGACAGGTTCAGTGCAAATTTCTCCCCTCCTCACCCCCAAAAGAAGAAATACTTATCAGCTGAATGTAATCTCCTGTCATCTCAGATGTCCAGGTGAGCAGCCCTCAACAAAGCTAAAAACTTACAGCATCAATGGGACCTGGCGGTATCCCGGTTCTGCATGCTACGTGACCTCAAGAGGAGCTAAACCCAGCACATAAAATGCTATTTAACCTTAGCCTTACTACAGGATATGTACCTGAACACTTTGGCGTTATTACAGCAACAGTGGTCCCACTCCTAAAGGGGTACCTCTACAGACCCTGGGATCTACCGCCCCATAAGCTTTTAAACCAGCCTGGTCTGCAAAGTTATGGAAAGAATCATTATGGAACTCATAAACAGAGACATTGGGGACCACCACAGACATGATCCCCACCCAGTTCAGCTTTGTAAAGGGCAGATCCTGCCTTTTGAACCTGGTTGACTTTTTCAAAACAGTCACTAGAGCCATTGATGAGGGCAAAGCAGTCCATACAGCCTACCTGGACTTGGCTAAGGCCTTCGACACAATACCCCACTCAGTCATCATAGATAAGCTCAACAGCTTAAATGTAAACCCTTATGTCACTAGATGGGTTGCAAACTGGCTAAAGGACAGAACCCATAAAGTTAAAATCACTGGAGCAATGTCAGACTCAAAGCCAGTCACAAGTGGTGTCCCACAGGGATCTGTCCTGGGACCCCTCTTGTTCGGCATTTATTTCTCAGATGTTAAAACAAACATGGGAGGGTTGTGGCTGACAAAGTTTGCAGATGATTGCAAACTAGGCACCATAGTCGACACACCAGCGGACACATACATCCTACAAAAAGGCCCCACAGAAATGGATAACTGGTGCCGGAGTCATGGCCTTAAACTAAATGCTTAAAAAATGTATAGTCATCCCCTTTTGGGAAAAACACAAAGTACCCACAAATTATCACATAGACAGCAACCCACTGAGTATGGAAAAAGTAATCAGAGACCTAGGGACACAAGTCGACAGCGACCTCTCATTTGACACCCACATTGCCAAAGTGGTTAGAAAGACACTCTACCTTGCACACCTTATCATGCAGGGATTCGCATCCAGATCCAAGGATGTCATTGTACCCCTATACTCCTCCCTCATCAGACCCATGATTGAGTACAATGCCCCATTTGGTATGTACCTCACCTGGCATTTGCAACAGCTGGAGAGACCACAAAAGTACCTCACCAAGAGGATCAAGGGTCTCCAACACTTAATATCTTATTCTGCCAGACTAAAGAAACTCCAGCTCTATTCAGTAGCATACCGCCTGCTCAGAGGTGATCTCTGCCTGATGTACAAGGCCATGTCCAATCAGGAACTGATGGGCATGCTCCACCTCAAAAAATCCAAATCCATCAGAACTACGCGAGAGCTAAAGACTTAAACCTCGGCACAAGTATGAATAGGACATGCTGGAGGAATAGATTCATAACCCAGAGGCTTCCCATGCTCTGGAACAGGATCCCAGTTCATGTTAGGCAGAGCCCCTCACTGACTCTCTTCAAGAGAAATCTTGATGAGTGGATGGGAGATCGTAAGTTTACCCCAGGGGTCACATTTGTGTCACTACTAGACAGGGGCATAGTAAACTAATTCTATTATATAAGGGGACCTTCACTGTGTCACTACTAGACAGAGGCACAGTATTCTAAATCTATTCTGTGCATTTTTGTACCAGTTCATGGGTTGGTGAAAGCCACATCACTATGGTTAGGCTTACAAATGCCCCAGGGCAGATAGCCTAGTACTAAACTATGAAACTATGAAACTATGTATACCTGCATCTATATTTAGCAAAGCACATAGTTTTCATATAACAGATTAAGCCTATAATATTGTTACAGAAAAGTTTACACCTAGCAGTTGTACTGATATGGTTGCTGCTAGCTGAATTATAATATCACTTAACACGTAATCGGTAGTCCTAACCATAAGTATTGCAAAATTATCTGATACCATGAGCAGTTCCCTGAATTGACACCCTCCCTAAAAAAACAAAAGAACTCTTCTGCTGTAGAAATGTAGCAAGATGATTGCTACACATGTAACAAGCAACTCGATACAGTTAAATCATCACACACTGAGCACTTAAATGCTTCAGCCAGACACCCTCCCTCAAAAAACAAAAAAGCTCTTCTGCTGTAGAAATATATCAAGATGATTGCTACACATGTAACAAGCAACTCGATACAGTTAAATCATCACACACTGAGCCCTTAAATGCTTCAGCCATGATTGCAAATGCACTATCGAAATTAATTTATAAAGCCATGATATCCTTGTGGCCTCATAAAATAATTTTGGTACCACACTCCCACACCATCAGCATCTGCCAATTGAGCGCTATAACAGCTTGTGCCCAGGACAGCCGCCCCCTTCATCTCACCCTACTTATGGCTCTGGGCCAGACATAGACAAATTGTATATGTACATTTATTTACAAATTAACAAAAGACACTGTTATATATTTTTTATATTAATGGA
>NW_025053742.1:0-5150 GCF_019279795.1 Protopterus annectens | reverse complement strand
ATAATGATAATTAACTGCAATCTATAGCATGTTATATCAATAATGATATTTAACTGCATTCTACAGTATGTTATATCAATAATTATATTTAACAGTAATCTACAGTATGTTATATGAATATTTAACAGTAATCTACAGTATGTTATATTAATAATGATATTTAACTGCAATCGGTATGTTATATCAATAATGACGTTTTAACAATCTACGGTATATTATATCAATAATGATGTTGTTTCTGGATAACCTGCCAGTATGTTATATCAATAATGTGATTTAACTGCAATCTACGAAGCATGTTATATCAATAATGATGTTTAACAATGCAATCTACGGTATGTTATATCAATGAATTATGTTTAACAGTAATCTACATTATGTTATATCAATGATATTTAATTGCAATCTACAGTATGTTATATCAATAATGATATTTTATTACAATCTACAGTATGTTATATCAATAATGTTTAACTGCAATCTACAGTATGTTATATCAATAATATTTAACTGCAATCTACAGTATGTTATATCAATAATATTTAACTGCAATCTACAGTATGTTATATCAATAATGACATTTAACAGTAATCTACAGTATGTTATATCAATAATGATATTTAACAGTAATCTACAGTATGTTATATCAATAATATTTAACTGCAATCTACAGTATGTTATATCAATAATGATATTTAACAGTAATCTACAGTATGTTATATCAATAATGATATTTAACTGCAGTCTACAGTATGTTATATTAATAATGATATTTAAGAGTAATTTGCAGATTATTATATCAATAATGATATTTAACTGCAATCTACAGTATGTTATATCAATAATGATATTTAACAGTAATCTACAGTATGTTATATCAATATTTAACAGTAATCTACAGTATGTTATATCAATAATGATATTTAACTGCAATCTACAGTATGTTATATCAATAATGTTTAACTGCAATCTACAGTATGTTATATCAATAATGATATTTAACAGTAATCTACAGTATGTTATATCAATAATATTTAACAGCAATCTACAGTATATTATATCAATAATGATATTTAACAGTAATCTACAGTATGTTATATCAATAATATTTAACTGCAATCTACAGTATGTTATATCAATAATGATATTTAACTGCAATCTACAGTATGTTATATCAATAATATTTAACTGCAATCTACAGTATATCAATAATGATATTTAACTGCAATCTACAGTATGTTATATCAATAATATTTAACAGTAATCTACAGTATTTTATATCAATAATATTTAATAGAAATCAACAGTATGATATATCAATAATGATATTTAACAGTAATCTACAGTATGTTAAATGAATAATGATATCTAACTGCAACCTACAGTATGTCGTATCTATAATGCTTAACTGCAATCTACAGTATGTTATATCAATAATGATATTTAAATGCAATCTACAGTATGTTATATCAATAAAGATATTTAGCAGTAATCTACAGTATGTTATATCAATAATGTTTAACTGCAGTCTACAGTATGTTATATCAAAGATATTTATCAGTAATCTATAGTATGTTATTTCAATAATATGGCACTGCAATCTACAGTACGTTATATCAATAATGATATTTAACTGCAGTCTACAGTATGTTATATCAATAATATTTAACTGCAATATACAGTATGTTATATGAATAATGTTTAACTGTAATCTACAGTATGTTATATCAATAATGCTATTTAACTGCTATCACCAGTATGTTATATCAATAATGATATTTAACAGTAATCTACAGTATGTTATATAAATAATATATAACAGTAATCTACGGTATGTTATATCAATAATGATATTTAACTGCCATCTACAGTATGTTATATCAATAATGATATTTAATAGTAATCTACAGTATGTTATATCAATAAAGATATTTAACTGCCATCTACAGTATGTTATATTAATAATGTTCAACTGCAATCTACAGTATGTAATATCAATAATGATATTTAACTGCAATTTACAGTATGTTATATTTAACTGCAATCTACAGTATGTTATATGATTAATGTTTAACTGTAATCTACAGTATGTTATATCAATAATGCTATTTAACTGCTATCACCAGTATGTTATATCAATAATGATATTTAACAGTAATCTACAGTATGTTATATCAATAATGTTTAACTGCAATCTACAGTATGTTATATCAATAATGATACTTAACAGTAATCTACAGTATGTTATATCAATAATATTTAACTGTAATCTACAGTATGTTATATAAATAATGATATTTAACAGTAATCTACAGTATGTTATATCAATAATGATATTTAACAGTAATCTACAGTATGTTATATCAATAATGATATTTAACAGTAATCTACAATATATCAATAATGATATTTAACTGCAATCTACAGTGTGTTATGTGAATAATGATATTTAACAGTAATCTACAGTATGTTATATCAATAATATTTAACTGCAACCTACAGTATGTTATATCAATAATATTTAACTGCAATCTACAGTATGTTATATCAATAATGTTTAACTGCAATCTACAGTATGTTATATAAATAATGCTATTTAACAGTAATCTACAGTATGTTATATCAATAATATTTAACTGCAATCTACAGTATGTTATATCAATAATATTTAAATGCAATCTACAGTATGTTATATCAATAATGATATTTAACAGTAATCTACAGTATGTTATATCAATAATATTTAACAGTAATCTACAGTATGTTATATCAATAATGATATTTATCTGCAATCTACAGTATGTTATATCATTAGTGTTTAACTGCAATATACAATATGTTATATCAATAATGATATTTAACTACAATCTACAGTATATCAATAAAGATATTTAAATGCAATCTACAGTATGTTGTATCAATAATGCTATTTAACAGTAATCTACACTATGTTCTATCAATAATATTTAATAGTAATCCACAGTATATCAATAATGATATTTAACAGTAATCTGCAGTATGTTATAACAATAATATTTAACTGCAATCTTCATTATGCTATATCAATAATAATATTTAACCGAAATCTACAGTATGTTATATCAATAATGATATTTAACTGCAATCTGAAGTATGTTATATCAATAATGATATTTACCGTTATTTAACAGTAATCTACAGTATGTTATATCAACAATATTTAATAGTAATCTACAGTATGTTATATCAATAATGATATTTAACTGCAATCTACAGTATGTTATATGAATAATGATATTTAACTGCAATCTACAGTATGTCATAGCAATAATGTTTAATTGCAATCTACAGTATGTTATATCAATAATGATACTTAACTGCAATCTACAGTACGTTATATCAATAATATTTAACAGTAATCTACAGTATGTTGTATCAATAATGTTTAACTGCAGTCTACAGTATGTTATATCAATAATGATATTTAACAGTAATCCATAGTATGTTATATCAATAATATTTAACTGCAATCTAAAGTATGTTATATCAATAATGATATTTAACTGCAATCTACAGTGTGTTATATCAATAATGTTTAACTGCAATCTACAGTATGTTATATCAATTATATTTAACTGCAATCTACAGTATGTTATATCAATAATATTTAACTGCAATCTACAGTATGTTATATCAATAATGATATTTAACTGCAATCTACAGTATGTTATATCAATAATGATATTTAACAGTAATCTACAGTATGTTATATCAATAATATTTAACTGCAATCTACAGTATGTTATATCAATAATGATATTTAACTGCAATCTACAGTATGTTATATCAATAATGTTTAACTGCAATCTACAGTATGTTATATCAATAATGATATTTAACAGTAATCTACAGTATGTTATATCAATAATATTTAACAGTAATCTACAGTATGTTATATCAATAATGACATTGTTCTGCAATCTACAGTATGTTATATAAATAATGATAGTTAACTGCAATCTAAAGCATGTTATATCAATAATGATATTTAACTGCAATCTACAGTATGTTATATCAATAATTATATTTAACAGTAATCTACAGTATGTTATATCAATATTTAAGAGTAATCTACAGTATGTTATATCAATAATGATATTTAAATGCAATTTACAGTATATGTCAATAATGTTTAACTGCAATCTACAGTATGTTATATCAATAATGATACTTAACTGGAATCTGCAGTATGTTATATCAATAATATTTATCTGCAATCTACAGTATGTTATATCAATAATGATAGTTAACAGTAATCTACAGTATATTATATCAATATTTAACTGCAATCTACAGTATGTTATTTCAATAATTATATTTAACAGTAATCTGCAGTATGTTATATCAATAATGTTTAACTGCAATTGACATTATGTTATATCAGTAATGATATTTAACTGCAATCTACAGTATGTTATATCAATAATGATATTTAACAGTAATCTACAGTATATCAATAATGATATTTAACTGCAATCTACAGTATGTTACATCAATAATGATTTTTAACAGTAATCTACAGTATGTTATATCAATAATATTTAACAGTAATCTACAGTGTGTTATATCAATAAGGTTTAACTGCATTCTATAGTATGTTATATCAATATGATATTTAAGTGCAATCTACAGTATGTTATATCAATAATGACATTTAACAGTAATCTACAGTATATTATATCAATAATGATATTTAACAGTAACCTACAGTATGTTATATCAATAATATTTAACTGCAATCTACAGTATGTTATATCAATAAGGATACTTAACAGTAATCTACAGTATGTTATATCAATAATGATATTGTTCTGCAATCTACATTATGTTATATAAATAATGATAGTTAACTGCAATCTAAAGCATGTTATATCAATAATGATATTTAACTGCAATCTACAGTATGTTATATCAATAATTATATTTAACAGTAATCTACAGTATGTTATATCAATATTTAAGAGTAATCTACAGTATGTTATATCAATAATGATATTTAAATGCAATTTACAGTATATGTCAATAATGTTTTACTGCAATCTACAGTATGTTATATCAATAATGATACTTAACTGGAATCTGCAGTATGTTATATCAATAATATTTATCTG
>NW_025053741.1:0-10318 GCF_019279795.1 Protopterus annectens | reverse complement strand
GGTTACCATCGGGGCTATGTCCCCCCCTTCCCGCACACAGTTCTCTGCCCACATACCGCATCAGTGGCCATAGTGGAAGGACAGTCAGTGTCTGTGGAACAGGAAGTGGCTCAGGTGTGTCTCACACCAGTGTAATGACTGCAGATGTGCCACAGGCATGTGGCGTGCTGCTCGAGGACCTCTGGCAGACATGCACCTGCAGGACAGAGCAGCAGCTGGTATCACCAGACATGTTCCAGACTGTAATGGCGCGCTGAACGGCAGAACAGAGAAGGGCAGAGGCTGCAGAGGGCTGCTATCCATACCTAAATGACAACATCCAGGCATTGGCAAATGCTCAACAGCAGATTGCTAATGTTCTGGAATGACAGGTGAAATGGGAATCCTGACCGAGGCATGGCAATCCAGCAGGAGCTGTCTGTGCTGGAACACCTGGTAGGAGGGAGGCCAGATGTGCCAGCAACACCACCAGTGAGGTCGACATGCCACCACATTCCTGTCCCATAGTGCGGTAGCAGTAGCAGTGCAGCTGCGCGCTGCAACACCAGGACACAGGCCACGGGACGTGGCCCTGACTCTCGCGGACATGTTCCAGCTGTGTCGCCGGACAGTAGCACTGTACCTCCACCTGGTAGTGCCTGTGCAACCCCAGGCAGGCACAGGTCATGTGGTGGACGGACACAGTGAGCTGTACAACCTGCACTGTACAATCTGGGCTGTCAATTATACCTGTAGGCATTACAAATGGCAGAACTGTGTACACACATACACACACACAGCAAACACAACTGTAGGGCTCCACAACATCCACATGCATTCTACACAGACATGTCCAGTCAACTCACTGGCCCTTACACACACACATGATGTTATCCATTGGTGCAGCCTATGCCCCTGGCAAACATATCACCCTGTGCATATGATGAAGCCTGTGCCGCATCCCTGTCATCCACACCATCGGTGCAGGGTTATGCACATATATTCTGATGCACAGGGTGAACAGCATAGTGAGAGGTGTATGTACTACCTGTGTATGCATAGTGAGGGATGTGTATGTTGCAGTGGTTGTATGAATACTGAGTTGTGTATGTGGCATAGGTTGTGTTGTGACATGCACCAGTCACACCATGTAGTGCAGGTGCAGCATGCATTGTGATGTGTTCATGGTAAGTGTCTCAGTTACATCTGTAGCACCATGTTGGTTGTGATACCCTGGTTCCCTCCTATGGTGTACTTGCATGTGCCTACAGGTAGCAGTGTTTGCAGTCCCCCACGTGTAACTCTGGAGTACACACAGGCATGTCTGGCAATATCAGCATGCTACACGTACCTTCATCCTGACTGTTGGACACACAAACATGACACAGATGTCCGCACATATACTGCACCTGACGCATGTGGTTGGTGCCACAGGCTACACTGGACAGAGACGTGACATACATAGCAGCACATTACAGGTATGGTGACATGGTGCAGGGTTGTACACAGCTGGCCAATGATGATGTGAGGTGTCACTTGGTAGCTGGAGGCCACACTGTGCAGCAGTAGGACCCTGTAACAGCACGTGAACCTGGCCACAGTCACGGGTGTACACACTATAATGCACACCCCATAGTGTGCAGCTGGGGACCCTTGCCTTTGTGGTCATCACCTCATGTACTATGCACCCAAGGCGTGTCACAGAGAAGGACATGCACAGGTAGCCAGTATGGCTGGGACCTATGGCATCAACAGGGTTGTGCAATGCATCACCATTACGGGTTAGTCAACACGCTGCCAGTGATAATTTCCACTGTATATTAGCATACACACTCACACCAAGCACCAGACATACATACAGACACACACACACTGTGGTGACCACACATGTATGACAGCGATGTGTGATGCACCTCACCGCGAACGCCATGCTTCCCACACTGACATATGTACACTTCTCACAATGGTGTACAGGGATGTGTAGCAACTGGGACATATTCCCCATATGTGGCATCCCTGGTCACACATTCAGACAAACATGGCAGTGCTGAATGATACACCAGCCATATGATGACACGTTGATGGACATGCAGCGTATTGATTGCATTATGTGTACCAACGCTATATCTGGCAAATGTGTGCTATATATGCACGAGGTTGTAGATGTTACAGGTGCATATGACATATAGTTGTTAACACCTGACCGCTGTGTATGCATTATGTCAGCACGCCACATAACAGCACATAGCGTTAGCACTTGGCATGATAGGATGGTGTGCGCACAACTGAGCCACCCCTGCACACATACATCTAGACAGGTGGTTCACCACGTATGTACACACATCCTCCATATGTGCTGTTTGTATGTCACCGTATACAGATGTCAATGATGGGTCTGCATTGCGCTGTATGTAGTAGGTGCAACTATGTTACGGACATCGGCCACTGCACATGCATGTTTGCTGCATGCACAGTACAGATGTCACATGTGTCTCCTGTTGCCATGTTTGTATGCATTGCTATTGTTGTACATGTGTGTTGCCATACATAACACATGGACTGCGGTATGATATCACGGGTGTCACAGGCGACCAGTACAAGGGTATGTGTCCCGGTCAACACTGCTACCCCCTGTAGTGTGAGCATTCAATGGACATGGGCCCACATTCAATTCGCGTGTGTAGCATTGATTAGGCCAGTGTTATGCACGAGGTACATCAAAGGCCATGTATGTATGTGTTGTGTGTGCAGTCCATGCACACATCCACACAATCACATGTATGACATACCCAGACGTGTGTTCATTGGTGTACAGCAACAGTCAGGTGTCACAGCTGTGTAAAGGTCATGGTATGCCTTGACCCAGCCTGTTCATGTATACTGGTATTATTGCAATGCATAACACCTGTTGGATCCCTGTTGGCACGTGTGTACTCTGCACAGCTGGTGTACACCGCTGTACAGCCCAGTGGTCATGTGTCACATGGTGTTGTTGGACCGTATGTCTGTGTAGTGCTGCACCAACTACATGGTGCTGACTTGACAACTACAGTGTACACTGCAGTGTGTACGTGTGTGACCTGCACCTGTGACAGCTGTGATGGCAGCTGTGTGTGTACAGGTCACAGTGTGAGCCTCGGAGGGCAGTTATACCTACTGTGCCCTTCTGTGTGTACACTCCATCTGCATGCAGATTCCCCTTTGCAACAGCTATGTGTGAGCATGCCCAGTATGCCGTTTTTAGATGGACAACATTCCAACCCCCCTGATTAGTTTCCCGGGGCCATGCAAGATGGCCCTTTGCAATTTAAGTGTGTGAGCATGCCCAGTAGCCTTTTTAGATGGAAAAAGTACTTTCCCAAACCGCTTCCATTAGTTTGGGGCATGCAAGAGGGCCCTTTGCAACTGCTTGTGAGATGCCCAGTAGGTTTTAGATGGACACACAGTACATTCCAAGGGGTTTGATTAGACTGGGGGATGCAAGATGGCCCTTTGCAACGGTTGGGGAGCATGCCCAGTACCCCATTGTGATGGAAAAACTTTCCACGTGATTAGACTGTGCATGCAAGATGGCCCTTTGCAACTGCTAAGTGTGTAGCATGCCCAGTACGCTGTTGTGTAGATGGACACAAACATTCCACACGCGCCTGTGATTAGACTCGGTGCATGCAAGATGGCACTTTGCAACTGAAATTGTGTGAGCATGCCCAGTATGCCTTTGTAGATGGACACAGTACATTCCACACTGCCCTTGGATTAGAGGGTGCATGCAAGATGGCCTGCAATTGGGGAGATGCCCAGACGCCTGTGTAAATGGACACACAGTACATTCCACATGCGCCTTGATTAGACTGTGCATGCAAGATGGCCCTTTGCAACTGCAAGTGTGTGAGCATGCCCAGTACGCCATTGTGTAGATGGACAGTACATTCCACATGCCCTTCCGGATTAGATTCCTGTGCATGCAAGATGGCCCTTTGCAACGCTAAGTGTGTGAGCATGCCCAGTGCCGGGTAGATGGACACATACATTCCACACTGCGCCTTGTGATTAGATTGGTGCATGCAAGAGGGCCCCTTTGCAACTAAGTGTGTGAGCATGCCCAGTACGCTGTGTAGATGGACCCCAGTACATTCCACACTGCCCTTCCATTAGACTGTGCATGCAAGATGGCCTTTGCAACTGCTATGTGTGAGCATGCCCAGTACGCCATTGTAGATGGACACACAGTACATTCCACAGCGCCTGTGATTAGACTCGTGCATGCAAGATGGCCCTTTGCAACTGCTAAGTGTGTGAGCATCCCAGTACGCTGTTGTGTAGATGGACACAAAATACATTCCACACGTTGTGATTAGACTCGTGCATGCAAGATGGCACTTTGCAACTGCTGTGAGCATGCCCAGTATGCCTGTGTAGATGGACAAAAGTACATTCCACACGCGCCTTCCATTAGACTGTGCATGCAAGATGGCCCTTTGCAACTGCTGTGTGAGCATGCCCAGTACGCGTTGTAAATGGACACAGTACATTCCACATGCGCCTTGGATTAGATTTGTGTGCATGCAAGATGGCCCTTGCAACAGTGTGTGAGCATGCCCAGTACCCCATTTTTAGATGGACAAAAGTACATTGCACAGCGCCTTCCGTGATTAGACTCAGGGCATGCAAGATGGCCCTTTGCAACTGCAAAGTGTGTGAGCATGCCCAGTATGCTGTGTAGATGGACACAGTACATTCCACACGCGCCCGTGATTAGACGGTGCATGCAAGTTGCCTTTGACAGCTATGTGTGAGCATGCCCAGTACACCATTGTGTAGATGGACACACAGTATTTTCCAAACAGACGGGATACTGCATGGGGGCCATTGACATCCTGTATAGCCATGGTGGTCCAGGCACCAGATGTCCACTTTCAATGTCACGATGGATGCCTACATTGAACACACTTGTTTTTCTCTTGAAGGGTGTACTGTCTGTGGCATCATATCTATTCAGTGTTGTTGTGCTCCATAGATATTTATTTGGGGTTTGACAGCACTGGGTTTTGTGTCCCTCCCTTTGGGACGGTAATATGCTTTCAGCCCCTCACTCTAAACATTCCCTATGGGCATCTTTGCCTTTATGGATGATGTCACCCACCTAGAAGTATGCCTCTTGAGTACTATGTTCAGTAATCTGTGTTTCTGTAAATGCTAATGCTGTAGTGTGTTAGAGTAGGTAGGTGTGTTCAACTCCTGGCCCTTCCAAGTGTGTGTGTGTGTGTGTGTGTGTGTGTGTGTGTGTGTGTGTTTCCAGCTGCCTGGGGACACAGAAAATTTAGATCCTCACAACACATACATTCCCTATCCCCCTTTTTGCCTTTGGCGGATGATGTCACCCACCTAGAAGTAGCCTCTGGGAGTGCTGTGTTCAGTAATCTGGTAGCTGCTCTGTAAATGCGTAATGCTGTAGTGTTTTAGAGTAGGTAGGTGTGTTCAACCCAGGGCCCTTCCAAGTGTGTGTGTGTGTGTGTGTGTGTGTTTTGTGTGTGCCAGCTGCCTGTGGACACAGTAATACTTTTAGACCCACACACATACTTTCCCCTATCGGCGTTTTCCCTTTTTGGATGATGTCACCCACCTAGAAGTAGCCTCTGTGCTGTGTGCAGTAATCTCGGCGCTCTGTAAATGCGTAATGCTGTGTGTTAGGTAGGTGGTGTGTTCAACTGCCCTTCCAAGTGTGTGTGTGTGTGTGTGTGTGTGTGTGTGTGTGTGTGTGTGTGTGTGTGTGTGTGTGTTTCCAGCTGTCTGGGGACACAGTAAAGCTTTTAGATGCCTCACAACACATACATCCCCAATGGGCGTTTTTGCCTTTGCAGATGATGTCACCCACCTAGAAGTATGCCTCTGGGAGTGCTGTGTTCAGTAATCTCGTAGCGCTTCTGTAAATGCGTAATGCTGTAGTGTGTTAGAGTAGGTAGGTGTGTTTCAACCCTGGCCCTTCCAAGTGTGTGTGTGTGTGTGTGTGTGTGTCTGTGTGTATGTGTGTGTTTTTGGGTGCCAGCTGCCTGGGGATACAGTATGCTTTTAGATGCCTCACAACACATACATTCCCTATCGGTTTCTTTCCCTTTTTGGATGATGTCACCCACCTAGAAGTATGCCTCTGGAGTGCTGTTTCAGTAATCTCGGTAGCGTTCTGTAAATGCGTAATGCTGTAGTGTGTTAGAGTAGGTAGGTGTGTTTCAACCCCGGGCCCTTCCAAGTGTGTGTTTGTTTTGTGTGTGTGTGTTTCCAGCTGCCTGGGGACACAGTAATGCTTTTAGATGCCTCAAACCACATACATTCCCTATCGGCGTTTTGCCTTTGGATGATGTCACCCACCTAGAAGTATGCCTCTGGGAGTGCTGTGTTCAGTAATCTCGTAGCATTCTGTAAATGCGTAATGCTATAGTGTGTTAGAGTAGGTAGGTGTGTGTTCAACTCCCGGCCCTTCCAAGTGTGTGTGTGTGTCTGTGTGTGTGTGTGTTTCCAGCTGCCTGGGGACACAGTAATGCTTTTAGATACCTCACAACACATACATTCCCTATCAGCATCTTTGCCTTTGCGGATGATGTCACCCACTTAGAAGTATGCCTCTGGTGCTGTGTTCAGTAATCTGAGCGCTCTGTAAATACGTAATGCTGTAGTGTGTTAGAGTAGGTAGGTGTGTGTTCAACTCTCGGCCCTTCCAGTGCCTGGGGACACAGTAAAGCTTTTAGATGCCTCACAACACATACATTCCCTATCGGCGCTTTTGCCTTTGGGATGATGTCACCCACCTAGAAGTATGCCTCTGGGAATGCTGTGTTCAGTAGTCTTGGTAGAGCATTCTGTAAATGCGTCATGCTGTAGTGTGATAGGGTAGTTAGGTGTAAGTTCGATTCCCAGGCCTGCCAGGTATGTGTGTGCGTGTGTGTGTGTGTGTGTGTGTGTGTGTGTGTGTGTGTGTGTGTATGCTCCTGTCCATCTGGGGACTCAGGTTATGCTTTTAGACGCGCAACACAGATGTATCCTGCTGACGCCTTTGTTTTTTGGATGTTGACACGCACCTAGTAGAATGCCTGTGTGTCTGCTGTGTTTAGTAATCTCGTAGCGTGTTCTGTAAATGCGCCATGCTGTAGTGTGATAGGGTAGTCATTTTTGGGATTACCAGCCCTGCCACATGTGTGTGTGTGTATGTCTGTATCTCTTTCTCTCTATATATATATATAATATATATATATATATATATATATATATATATATATATATAATCTATTTTCTGCCCATAACTCTGCTCTTGCATGGAAAACTGACTGTTTCATGTATGCATATTTGCATAGCTTTCACATACCAATGGGGTATGTTGCAACTCCCAACATTGTCCATGCAACTCCGGGTTTCGGGTGTTACACGCCTTACAGGCATTTGCTGTATATCTTGGCAGACATCTATCCTTGCTGTACTCTCACTGTACTTACACCGGAGGCTTCATGTATCATGGCCTAGTTTTGATGTGTGTATGTCTATTTGTGCTGTGTGCATGGCTTGGGTATGTCCCACTATCATCATTTGTAAAGGTGACAGCCCTATAGGTTCTTCATGTAGACTGCTGTGTCATTTGACATGTCAGCACATACCTGGACAGTACTGCACGCCCCACTGCAGCATTTCATACCTTCTGTATTATCTTGCAGTCGATATTGCTGTTTCCTCACACATGGATCTGTTTCTGTTCATACCACTCCACCTCCTAGAGCAAGTTGCTGGACAAGGCCTTATCTGATAGTGGGACACATAGGGGCAGTATTGACATGTTGCTCTTACAAACGTAGATAGTTGACACAATAATAGGTTTTGCATTAGTATTGGGTTTTCTGTCGGAGTTGGTGTCTTACTCACATGTTTGTCATTATTTCATGTCTTCAGTTATCATGAAAGTGCCAGAATGTTACTGTTGTTACGTGGAACACACCAAACATATGAGGCAGAACTCTGCACATTCTGGAAAACTGTACAGTTGCAGAGTATGTGTCTGTAACAAAATATCAACTTTCTGACACCAATACACACACTGTATGGCGGCATCACAGGCCACATGCCATTACATTTATATTGCAGGACACACCCACCCAGACAGTTGTATTCCTCACACAGGCCAACAGCTGCTTATCCACACTAATTTATCTATCATGTACCATATGTCGCCGGTATTTGCGCTTTCCGTCAGTGGCAGAGCTCACGCATGTCTGGGGACTGGACATTGTTACGGTGACACTGCATGACACCCTGAGGGACACATTACTTTTGTGTCTATTAACCTTCCACATTGACATTCACAGGGCATACGTTGTCATTCACATTTGTTGGAGTACATGTGTGACTTGTACATGTTTTCTCATTTGTCCTGATGTCTTTCTTCTCACCTGTCCACCTAGTATCACTAGTTCTGTACATGTATTTTGGACAGGTTACCTTCATACCCCTAACCTGTACACATTATGGGTAAATGCCCTGACGTTTGACCTTGTTACATTTGTCATAGTGATGTGCCTTTCTGGTAAATTGCTGCCAGGTCATTACGGACTGTGCGGTAGATAATAGTGACTGACATTTCCATTACATGATTAGTAACACTCATAACATCCGTATTCATGGGTACGCCAGTATTTTCACGACGTTCTGACTTTGTCTGGGGTATATCTAATATAGTCCCTATTTGTATTTCATGTACTATGCCTTAGTGAAGCTGTGTTATTCTGACAGTTTGCCAGTTATGTGGACCATCTTGGTCGTACGCATGTCCATCCATGATAATCGCCTACATGACACTGATATAGGGCCCTACATATTGCCAAAATGGTTTCAGCAATATCCAGTGGATGGTTTGCCCCATTATTGAGAATATAGGCATGTGCTATACCCACATCACTCCCACGGGCGGGGCCCACGAAAACCCCGCCAAACAACACCTAGGCCCATTTCTGCATACCCATGATTCCCATACCTGACAACCCTCTACAGTACCCATTACACATGTTTAATGTGTGGTACTGAAGTGTGGAGACACTTATATGCACTCCCCCCTCTCCGGATATCAGTTCGACGTCATACATTCTATCGACACATGTGTCGTCACCCTTGCACCTGATACTGTTGCATGTACAGCTATTTCGTATTTGCTGCGGGCACTTTTTTGCGTCAATGTCGTTGACACTACGTAAGATTCAATTTTGGAGTCCTGCAATGGACACCTATCTGCATGTTTAAAGTGTAGAACTTGCTGGACTGTCACTTTCTGGCCAATAGTTTGGAATGCTGCGTTGTATTCACCTTTCCTGCATGTCTGTTTGTCTTCCCATATTAGATATAACGCACCTATTTATGTACATATGTCATATCTACGGGACATAAGTCTGTTGTGTATACATATATACATGTACAATCCTCATTTCATAACTTGCTTTGGTTTACGTCTGTGGATTATGTGTATACACATATATCTATATCCATACCATACCTTTCCACTATACAGATTGTCGCAGAGTGTACAGCTGCTTGCCCCTTTATCTTCGCTGTGTTTTAAATAAACCTGTGTCTATCTGGCAATGTGTGGCATTTATTTGAGACTTACAGTGGGGATTTCTGGCAAGCAGTTCAGGTTACGACTGCATACCCTTCAGAGAATCCATGCTACTGACACACCCGTTATTCTATCCACTTTCTATGTTTGTTCTGGCACATATCTGGTGTTTGTCCCTATTTGTACCGGTAGTTTGCATGGCTTTGTCCGGTTTCATACTTTACGAGGTTAACAGGTTTGAGCCATGTATAACTAACATGGGGGAAACAGCATTCATTTACTATGCTGTGAGCGGATCCCCACGCACGCACACTTGCATTTCCTTATTGTGGGTTACGCGCAGGCACGCAGGCGTGCATGCATATCCTTATTGTGGGTTACATATGTTTGCTAAGTCTTTGTGCTTATGTGGGCTTTATTACTTGTGAGAGTACCAGTAATTATCTGTAATACGGTTAATGGACGTTTAAACACACGCTCACCTTTACATATTTAACTGTCTGTACAGCACAGACGCATTCATTACACTTTCACATTATATGTGCTGTAGTCGGGTTTAACCGGGACTGCATTCACATTGGCCCGGGTGCTGTAACCACTATGCTTTGGTGTTCTGACTCATTTATATGCATACCCATAGTACATAGCTACATTAAAACCCCCCTTATTGGCCCCCTTCACCGCTTCCTTTCCACGCTCACCCCGGCCCTCCCAAAATTCCCCTTTTCCCGCCTGGGAGGGAAATTTGCCGGT
>NW_025053740.1:0-10503 GCF_019279795.1 Protopterus annectens | reverse complement strand
AAATTTTTTGCTGGTTTTGGTGCATTGGGCCCTTGCAGATGGTCTCGGGGAAACTGGCAGGCTGGTAGTTTTATTAACTAACTTTCTGTCGGTTTTGCTGTTTTGCTCACAAAAGCTGTTTTAGCGGCTATCGCTAACTTTGTATGCGATTTGGATTGTTAAATTGTTGTGTGATTGAGTTTGAGTTTGTTTCGGCCACCCTCCAATCAGGGCCTTCGGACTGTCAACCTTTAATACTTTACAGGAGTCTCTAAGTAATTCTATAATTGGTTTGGAGTTCCCTGTTCTTTTAGGAATGTTGCATATTACTGTAAGCTTAGATTTATCAGCAGTAAAATTTAGTTGTTTTACTTCCTGTCAAAGTGACTAGAATTGTGTAACATCATGTCTCAAACTAGGCGCCGGGCTTTAAAAAATGTTGAAATCTTGGGTTTAAATGTCTATCTGCAGACGATCATTGCGGCTTATTGTGTATTATTGTCTCGGGGCAGAAGCACTTGCAGGAGTCATGCAGTGTATGTCCGCGCTTTTCACCTCAAGGGTCCTCCAGGAGAGGAAAAATAAATTGATTCTTAAGGGAGTTAGTTAAACCTTCCTTTGAAGAAGCCTTGGCATCCCTCTCCGGCTCCGGCCAAAAGAAAGGAGCCCGGTTCCGACCAGTCCGATCCGGATCCGACTGCCGAGAAACTTAGGCAAGGCCTCTCGCTTGGCTCCAAAAGACTTGAGCCGAGGTTGGAAAAACGGTCTGCCTCGATGCACCACCAATGCTCGACTCCTCTGGCGAGGCCCGATGGCTGGGGGCATCGGGTGAGAGTCACAACCGTCGGCTCCGCTGCTCCGGAGCGACAAGGAATTAGCCAGCTCAGACACTTCCTCCTGCGGCGCTGAAGTCTACCACCGGCACCGATGGAATCTGCTGTGAAGTATTCCCTCGGCGCCCGATACTCATCGAGGAGTAAGCCTCGGAATTAAGCCTGCGGGCGGTCCCCTAGCCCGCTTTGGGGCCGATGGAAGGCCTTCGGACTTCCAGTTCTGTTTCCCTCGGTCTTGAGGATGTCCGGATTCTGATATAGACAGGGATTGCTCCAAAGACTGTTCCAGTCCCCAGTCTTCCAAAAATTTGTTTGGTTCCGACCCAGCTGGTTTAGAGCCGATGACCTTAGCCAGCCCACCCATTGCCATTTCCTCCTCCGACTGCTTAATCCGGCTCCGTGGAGCAGGTGCCTGTTGGGCAGTTGGGAGATCTCAGGAATTAGGCTCCGACCCTTACTCCAACCAGGCCCGGGTCGAGGATTTGAAATGTGATGCAGCGGACTTCTTCGGCTGGACCCGGTGATGTTCCGGGACCTATGCTTCGGTTCGAGCCTCCCCCTCGGTAGCCGACTCGCGGGGACTTCCGTCGGCTATCACGGCTCGAGGTCCGGACCTCCCAGGATTACTGGGGGTCCGGCTTTCAGGAGCCATGAGGAGTCACCTTGGCCAAAGTCCTCTTGACCATCTCTCCGGTTTTACCAGCACCTTCCCTGGGCGTGGAGACTGGGTCTTTGGCAGTTCCCCTGTCCCATAGCCAGCGGTAGACCCCGAGGCCTGAGTTACCCCAGTGGGGAGTTCCCCTCCTCCTGAGGGTTCTTCCGGAGTTGTCTTCAGAGGGAACCCCAAGGGAAGAAGATCGTGCAAGAGGAAACCGTGGACTCCCGAGTCTATTACATCAGGACACTGATATGGATGATGCAGAGGGGTCCCAGAATTCGTCCTCTCCGGATGATGTCTCATTCTGCAGACATCTTAGAGATCCTCAAACAGCGAGGCTGGCTGGATATCCAAACCCCCTCTGCTGGCGAGTCAGTGCTCCTCAAGGCCTTTCGGGGCTTTCCAGCCCTCCGCCTCCTGGAGTGTCTCAGCCAGCCGGCGAGGCTTTTGGTTTGGTTTGTTAGAAGGTAGGTATCCAGATACCGTGGAACCAGTCCTTCTTCTGTTCCAAATAGGGTACATCTGCCCCCCGAGAAGGAGTTCCTTACTAAAAGCGTGGCTGTAGATGCCATGGTGAGTGGCATCTGCTACAACATGGGGACGTGGCAGAGGCTTCAGCGTCCATCCATCCTCCTAATAAGGAGTCTAGGGTATTATGGATAGGTCATGCAGGGGGGAAGCGCCACCCTGACTTCAGCGGCCTTTGTAGGTCTCTGAATTATTTGGCACATTTTACCAGGCTTCCAGAGGGATCTGGTCAAGGAGTTGTCAGATTCCTCTCGGGTAGACCTAACCTGAGCAGCTAAGCCCAGTCCGGTTAGCTCTCAGTTAAGCTATCACTTCGTCCCGATTTCTAACTTTCGTCCATGAGGCTCGGTATTTCCTATCGCGGCCCGAGAAGGCGGGGTAAGCGACAGGCACAGGTGTGAAACTCTACATTAGACAAGCCTGGCTCAAACTTGTGTCCAGTTCTGCGGAGGCCTTCTGGAAGTCTTCGCTTCGCCCGGCGGCTCCCTTTGATGGGTCCTCATTGTTTGGACCCAAGGTGAAAGAACACCCTTACCCGCTGTGAGCAAGAGGAAAAGCGTTATCTGCAGTAGGTGCCAGTTATTCCACTCCCCGCTTCGGCCTATACCCAAGGCCAAGGGAGGAATAATAGTTCGAAAATCTCGCCATAGTTTTTCTCCCAACAGCAGGAAGATTCCGTCCAGAGGCAGAGGCGGAAATTTTCAGGAGGCAGCAAGTCCAAAACTATTGAGAACCCGCAATTCTGGAGACCCTTGGCGAGTCCCTTCGTTGGCTCTTTCCAGCCTCCCACCGTCATGAGGGATTGCCCGGCTGTGCTGCTCGGAGCCAGTCGGGTGTCGTTTTACCAAGCACCCTACAAAAGCCTGGGGAGGTCAATCACTCAGGACAGATGGGTGCCCGGATCGATGCCGGAGGAGTTACACCATCCCATTCAAATACTCACCCCCACCGTCCAAGAGAATCCGGACCCACCACACCCAGTCAAAGGGAAATAGCAGCCGCAGGAAGCTTTAAAAGCTGCTAGAAAAGGGGGAGTCATCCAACCCGGTCCCCACAGACCAGATCGGGGATCAGGGAAATTACTCAAGGTTCTTTTTAGTGTCAAAAGACAGAGGGACCTGGAGACCAATATTGGATCTCAGCAGACTGAACCAATCCGTCCACACGAAATCCAAATTCCGAGATGGTCGCGTTACAATCCATTCTCCGTTATTTGGAGAAGGATGTTTTGGATGTGCTCCATAGACCTCAAGGGCGCCCTATTAACACATACCGATACATCAGGCAAGTCCAGAGGTATCCTGCGCTTCAGCCTGGGGAGTCCGAGTCATTACCAATTTTTATTGCTCTGCCCTTTTGGTCTCACCACAGCCCCCAGAATTCTTCACCAGGAGTGTTTGGCAGTAGTGGCGGACTCACCTGAGAAGTCTTGGATTCCAAGTGTACCCCTATCTTTCGGCCGACGAACTCCTGACTGCCACCACCAGGCATCTACTAATGGACAACCTCAAAGCCACCATCTCCCACCGGGTGTTTCCCTAGGGATTACATTCAATTGGTCCAAAAGATCTGTCTTTGCTGCCCTCTCAGCGCATAAAAGTTTGCATAGGAGCAGAGATAGACTCAAGATTGTCTCTGGCGTCTTTCTTCCTGCCGAAAGGATCCGAACTTTACAGAGGCCAGAGTTCAAGCTCTGATCTCGAGATCCAAAGCTAGCCAGGATGGTCCTACAGGTTTTAGGCTCAATGTCTGCCACGGTTCTTTTTAGTTCCTCTAGCAAGATTACACATGAGGATTCTTCCAGTGGCTCTTGTCAACTCAATGGTCCTTTCAGGATCTTCCCTCAATCATCACATCATGATTACGGAAATATGCAAAGGGACCTTAGCTGGTGGCTTCAGACATCAACTTGGATCAGGGAAAACCCTTTTGTTCTCCCCTCCAGTGGTTACCCTGGCGACAGATGCCTCCCAGATAGGGTGGGGGGCATTGTCTGGGCAGGCTAGTTCAGGAGCTCCTGGCTTCCGGACGAAGCTCTTCTCCCACATCCAGCGATGTTGGAGATGAGGGCTGCCACTTCTATCCTACAGGCCTTACACAAGTTTCTTCCTCAGGGGCATCATAAGCCATCCACACAGACAACATGTCGGTGGTTTGGTATCCTGAACAAACAAGGAGGGGACCAGATCGTATCCCTTTGCAGAGAGGCCATGAGAGTGTGGGGGAATGGGCTGTAGCTACCAACCCTTCTTCTTGGTAGCGACCCACATCCAGGAAAGTCAAATGTATTGGCCCGGGACAAAATTAAGCAGGACAATTCTCTCTCCTCCGCGAATGGTCTCTAAACCCCGCTTTTAGTAGCAGCTCAGGTTTTCAGGAGATGGGGGCCCGTGCTGCAGAACCTATTTGCAACTCCACCTAAACTTACCAAGTGCCAAAGGGTTCTTCTCCTTGATTCCACATCAGGAAGTACCAGCCATGGATGCTCTAGCACAACCTTATTGTGGCCCAACAGGGCTGCACTTTATGCCTTTCCTCCAATTCCACTCCTTCCCAAAGTTATTCAAAAAGCTTCTCAACTGGGGTCTTCCAATGATTCTGATTGCCCCATACTGGCCTCGTCAGATATGGTTTCCTTACCTGAAAAAAGCATGCAGTGGGCCCGATCCGTTGGACCTTAGACCTGATCCCGGATTTGCTAATCCATCCAGTGGGACATTGGCATCAGTCCTTCAATCTCGAGAAATTGACAGCTTGGCTCCTCCACTTCCAACCTTAGATTTAGAAGGCGCACACACTAGACCGAGGAAGTTGTTCACATTTTATCTTGACCCCTGGAAACCCGCCCACTAACAAATTGGCACCTCCAAATGTAAAGGTGGAAGAGGTTTGCTATCTGGAAAGCTCAACTCAGCGAGGCTTGCGGGCCCTATCCTGCTCCTGTCCCAGAGGTTTTGAAATTTACTTAACATCCCTGTTTAATCAGGGGATCTTCTGTCTCAACTATTAAAGTCCAACTAGCACTGCTATCTCTAGAATTCCATGAATCCACGGATCCTCCTTTGATGAGCAGCAGACTATGCAAAAGCGTTCATTAAAGGTCTCTTGAGTCTGTTTCAAGACCACCAGTTTTCATCCTGCACCTCCGTGGGATCTTGATTTGGTGCTATGGCGCATTAACATGCTCCCCTTTTTGAACTGTGGCTGCTACATGCGAATTAAAATACCTGTCTTGGAAACTTGGGCATTTCTTAGTGGCTATTACTTCTGCAAGAGAAGAGTCTCAGAGCTTCAAGCCCTGTCCTATTAAAACCACCCATTACTTGATTTTCCCACAAGGATAGAGTATCACTTAGGCCTTCATCCATCCTTTGTCCCAAAAGGTTTGTTCTAGTTCACCAATGTCTTCAGCAATCTCTAGAACTACCAGTTTTCTTTCAAAATTCTCCTAATGAAGCAGAATACACTCTCCATAAATTGGATGTTCACGGCAATTACGCTTCCTATTTAGACAGGACTCAGCAACTTAGTAAGTCAGACCAGTTGTTTGTGTCCTTCTCCAGATCAATAAATTGGGCTGAAACCATCACAAAGCTACAATCTCAAAATGGATCCAGAGATTGCATAACTCAGACCCTATTCTTCTTGAATAAAACATCTTACATCATCTATCAAGAAGACTCATTCTACCAGAGCTATGGCTACTTCTATAGCCTTTCATTTCCAAGCTTCGCTATATCGGAAATTTGATATAGCTGTGGCTACTTGGTCCAACCCGCGCTTTTACTTTTCATTTCCCACTACAAATTGGATGTGGCATCCTAAAGGGCCGAGGCATCATTTGGTTCCACCCCGATTACTCAGGAGTGTTTTCCAGTGAGCCACCCAGGATTCAGGGTGCTAGGGGCAGCTGTCCCATCATTCCAGGAATGTAGGCGAGATAGGATCACGCATAACATCTTTTAGTTATGTACTCACCATAACTTACAGATGTTTGGGATCCATCTCGCCCTACATTCCTGATACTCCACCCTCCTTCCCCTGCCTTTACAGATCAGAAGAATTGAGCGGTTTTGAGTTTAACTGTTTTTAGCTATCTTGTTTCATCTGGCGAATGGCTATGTATAAGCAGGAGTATGTGTGTGTGCATGTATCTTGGACAAACTAGATCTGGGGACTGGTAGTGGTGCATCGCTGGGATATAGTAAGCTCAGCCAATAATAGGGCTTAGCGCTCTTTGGCATAAAGCGTGCAGTCGGGCAAGAGTTGCTCCAACCCATCAATTCAGAATGTGAAGCGAGATGGATCCCAAACATCTGAAGTTATGAGTGAGTACCTTAATAACTAAAAGTTTGGCTTGGCTGAGGGAATTCTTATCAAAGCTGGCCAACCAAAGAGGTTGATAGGGTGCTCAGAAGATAATTGTGATATAAGATGAGTTAATTAGGAAATCTCAGAGAACAATTTTTCAGCAAGCCATGTCCAGAATAAGAGTTAAATTACAACAGACTGAAGCCAATATTTTGGCATGTAAAAGAAAAAGCAACTGGGACATTGGTGATTTTCAGCGGAACATGGTTTATTTTAGGTCATGCTTAGGGAACACCCAGGAAGATTGTGAACCAGAAGAGGAGGCAGTCCAGCGAGGTATATGGGGAGTCTTCCTTCTCATCGGTGGAAACTAGGTGCCAGCACAAGTAGCAAGAAAAGGTGTGCCATTTGTTGATGATGTTTCTGTGGAAGAAGATGTTGGTGATAAAACTCAAAAAAAATATCTTCCACAGTTACACAGCCAACTAGCTGGGGAAAACACAAAGTTATTACAGGAAGGGTCGGAACAAGTACAACTGAAAGTAAGGACTGGTTTTGTATTGAACTCTGAATCTGCATTGATTGGTTTTGTATTGAACTCTGTTTTCAATCCATGCAGATTCAATCTTAGTAGTACAGTGTTTAATTTGCAGTGCGTTGATGCAGCACTTCTGTTTGTAATGCAGTTTGTATGGTTGATGAACAGGTTGAAACTCTTAGAATTGTTGATTTAGCTGATTTTGTGCTTACACAAAAACATGGTGAATGTTCTGTTAAAGGGTCCTAAGTTTGTACCTACCAGTCTACTGTGTTTAGCTGACTTGATTTTTGGAAATTAAACGTTTCTGTCGAAAATTACATCTAAGTCTGTTTTTCCAGTTGTAATAAAAATAATACTAATGTTTTGAATGTTGAGAATGCAGGTGAAAATGACTCCATGCCAGATTTGAGTGTACATCATACTGATTTATTTTTTTTGAATGTGTTCCGAAATGGTAATGATATGGATTTGTGTTTAGAACAAAATAATCCCATACAAAGAGTAGGGGAGCAATTTTTATACTGGTTGTATGGTAGACTTAATAGCCACCTATATTTTAGAAGGAAAAGTGATTTTATGCCGCACAAATCATCTTTGGCCATCATAGCTTTTGAAAATTGGAAAATTGAAAAAGTTTGGTATTTTTCTTAATAGTAACTAGCTTTAATTTAAGCAGAGAAGAATGGTTGGTGTTACAAAATGTAAGATCCCATTCGGATGAATGTTTTTAAAGAGACAGACAAAGGGGGGGTAATTGGGTTATCATGAGCAAAGAAGGATATCATGAGATGATTACACAATTAATTTGTGGTAATAGAGATTATGAACAGCTTGGGGTGGCTGCGGTGGTGCAGCGGTTAGTGTTGCTGCCTCACAGCAAGAGGTGCTCCGTTTCGATTCTCAGCTGGGGTGCCTTCTGTGCAGAGTCTGGATGTCCTCCCTGTGCTTGTGTGGGTTTCCTCCAGGTGCTCCAGTTTCCTCCCACATCCCAAAGACATGCAGTAGGTGCATTGGACACTCTAAATTGGCCCTAGGTGTGAGTGTGTGCACGTGTGTGTGCCTTCTGTGGAAGGTTGGGTGCTGGGCTGGCAAATCGACACTGTAAAACTCCACTGCCAATCATGAGCAGACAGATGATCTGCTGTGGCGACCCCTAACCAGGAAAAGCCAAAAGAAGAAGATATTATGAACAGCTTGCTATGAACCCAGTACAGAAATTTAATATGGAACTATCTGATTTGTTGGATAGAGGGGAAAGGTTAGGTTTGCTAACAAGTAAAGATGTGAAAAGGTTGTTAGTAAAGGAACCCAAAGATCCAAAATGTTATGCCATTCCAAAAATCCATACTTGATGAAACCTCCAGGGAGACCTATTGTGTCCATGATTGACTCATATTTGGAGTATGTGGGTTTATTTTTGGACCATCAATTTAAGAAATTCTTGATTAAAGTATCTTCTCATATTAAAAATACTGGTGAGTTATGTCATGGGCTGAAGGGGGATTAAATGACAGGATGGATATTTTGGGTCAACAATTGATGTCTGTTCATTGTACACTAACATAGATAGAAGATGATGGGGTTTTAGGCGATGTTTTAAAGATCATGGGTAGAAAGGGAACCCAGAACCTCCCCTTTGTTATTAATTTACTGGAGTTTTGTCTCAGTCATAATTATTTCAGGTGGGACAATACATTTTTTTTTCTGGCAGAAGAGAGATGCAGCAATCGAAGGCGGCTGACTTTTGCCCCACTTCTGCTGTGATATACATGGGTGATTTTGAAAATCAATTCATGTACCCTACAGAATATTCTTCAAAAAAGTGGTCTATTATAAAATATATATTGATTTTATTTTTTATTTGTAAGGATGGCCAACAAGAATTTCTGAGAAGTTTGTTGAGTGTTTAAAATAACTTACACTCCTCATGGTTTGGTTTTACTAAATATATTGCATGTCAAGATGAATTATTCTGTTATGAGTTGTTTGGACTGCTGGGTATGTAGAGCAGAGTTCTGAAATCCAGCTACAAACCTTATAGGAAACCTACATCTGTGAATAAAGATTTTTACATGCTGAGAGCATGCACCCCCAAATTTAATTAAGTCCCTTGTCTTTTGGGGAATTTAAAGAGAGTATTTTTTCTAAAACACATCTCTTAGGAAGAACTAAAGAAATCTTTTTTTTGGATGAGGTGAGTGACAGATTAGAAGTAGAATTAGGGTATTCCCCAATGAAGTGTTAAGGGTGGCTCCAACAGAATGTAGAAAATAAAGACAACTTACTTTTAAAAGGGGTGGCCAATGCATATACATCCCTCACAAAGAGAGGTAATGAACAAGAGAGGTTGTTTTTGTGTGACAAAATACTCACTTTTTCCAGTTACTATGGGAGAAAATTGTGGTGAGAACATTGGGATTTGATTTTTACAGGATGGTAGTGTGGGACATCTTTTTTTTTTTTCCTAGACATACCACTTTTTCTTACACAGGTATAATAACATGAAGGAAATATTGGGGGGGTGATTGTGCTTGATTTGGTAGTAGTAACAGAGTGGGCACACAAGCTTGTGGTCATTGTTCTATGTGTCACAGGGTTAGAGCAGATAGGTGGAAGATTAATGAGTGTTAAGATATATAGGGCCATAGAATGTTTCACGTCACAATTCACAAGGGGTAGTATATATGTTATTTGGATGTGATTGCCAACAAACAAAGGAGAGGGTATGTTGGGCAGACTAAAAAGAAAAGTAAAGATTACCATTATGTCTGGAACATCAGAGGGATGTTAGAAAGTACAAGATGGAGGAGAGCCCAGTAGCTTGCCATTTGACTTCAGTACATGGGGGTTCTAGTAATGGTTTGTTTTTTAGTGTGTTGGCATGTCTGCATATGAAATTTGGAGGGAGCTTTAAAGCATTAGAAGCAAAATTTTAGGACACTTTTCCCTAGAAGCATGAATACTGACAGCAATATAACACTATAGTGTAATAATATTTTTGTTTGATATATTCACAAGAATGACAGGTGTATATATATATATATATATATATATATATATATATATATATATATATATATATATAAAAATATGGTAATGTTTTATTTCCTTGACTCAAACGTTTTATGAAATGGTTATGTGTTTTTTTTTGCTATTAATAAGGAATGATGCCTTTAAGAGGTTAAACAGGAAATGATTTGAATTCTTAATTGTATTAATTGGATAACTGGATAATTATGTATTTGTTGGCACACACACACATATATATATATATATATATATATATATATATATATATATATATATATATATACTGCGTGAAATTTTATGCTAAATTATTCCTTAGGCAAAAGGCCGAGATACCAGAATAAACTCCTTTTCTGATTTACACCCGTGGTCGTGTGGATGTATGGCGGTGCAGCCTGTTTTTTTTTTCTTTTTATGATTTACTTTGGTTTACATTCCATTATCTGACATTGTCCATTTATCTTTTCCCTCCTGACATACAAACACACCATATTTAGAGGGCTTGTGAAAACATTCCTTAGCATATTTTTCATCCATATCTTTTCCCCTAATCATTGGCCGTTCTGCCATATTCTGTCATTAACATCAACCCTTTTGATCCCTCATTTGCTTATCTCTTTATCCAT
>NW_025053739.1:0-9346 GCF_019279795.1 Protopterus annectens | reverse complement strand
ACACAGAGGGGAAGGAGGAGGGTAAGTGGACTGCAGCAATGTCCTCGAGACATCTACATTTATGGTGGTACAAAAATATGTTCTTCATTCACATTGCTGCAGTCTAACTATTGGGTAGAATCCCAAAGCAGAGAATGAGGAAGCTACATGAATCATAAAAACAGGAGCTGACAACATGCCTTTACCATACCAAAATAGCTGTGGCAAAACCAGCCCTGAACTTAGAAGTAGAGAGGAGGTGATAATGTGAGAGAAATGCACTGAACTCCAAGTATAGCTGCCTCCAAATATCGAGATTGCCACCCCCTTGGAAATGTCTTTCTGAAGTGGCGGTAGCCTAGTGGAATGAGGCCTAATCCCAGCTGGAATCTCACTTGCCATGATGGGGAATAACAAAATCTCAAATGCAAAACCCAATCCACCTAAGTGAAATAGTTTTGTTTTGACACAGCGCTTGCCCTGCGAACTCGTGCAAAACAAAGAAACAGAAACAACTGCTGAGACTGCTCTACAAATCCTTAGTCCCGCTTTAAATAATAACGCATGATTGCCTGTGTACATCTGAAAGTGTGCAAAAATCTTTTCCCCTTTATTTTGGGGGTCTGCATAAAAAGTAAGGCAAATGAATATGGATTTGGTTTCTTAAAAGTCACACTTAGAAACCACCTTAGGCATAATAAAGGAAGGAGATTAGTACGTGTATGACACCTATATCCTTATGGAAAATCAAAAAGCGGCTCTCCCACTGCCATAAGGGCCTGCTGCAACTCAGAGGCCCTTCTTTGCAGAAGTAATAGCCAACCTGCAGAAAAGCAGTCTTCCATGACAAGTATTTCAATTCAGCAATGTAGCGCGCAGGCTCAAAAGGTTGTAGAGTATAGTTTTTCCAACTTCTGAAATTGAGATCCCAAGCAGGAGTAGGAGCTCTACGGGGGTCTTATATTCTTTTGCCCCCAAGAAACTGCTTGAACAAAGCGATGCGAAAACAATGGTGGGTCACAATCATAGGTGAGCTGAAATTGCTGCAGCATGAATCTTAATGGAAGAGAAGGACAAACCTTTGTCCAATAACTCAGTAAGATATTGAAGAGCCACACACTCAAATTAGGCTCAGAAATCTCCAAATCTTTTGCTGCTGTACTCAAAATAAAATCTCTTCCATTTTTCATAGACACTTTCCTTTGTACTAGGTCTTCTAGCTTCCATAATCACATTTAAAAACTTGTTGAGGAAGTTGATGAGACCTGTGTGCTTCAACACAGAATATGCCAGGCGCTGTTAGATGAAGAAGAGGGTAGAGAGCCTTGACATTGAGCAGATGACCGTCGCTTCTGAAGAGATACAACAGATGTGCTGGAATCAAAGGTGCAAGGCCATGGAGGCTTCCTTACCAGACTCCTTAGTGAGTGGGTACCAGTGTTACGAGGCCAATCTGGTTTATTAAAATCATCCTTGGCTTGTCTTGTCTGGACCTTTAAGAGCTGTGCCTTTGGAAGAAGAGGCAGAGGTGAAAAAGGCATACACATAAGAATTTTCCAACTGAAAGTGTTAAAGAACATCCACTTTCCAAGTTGTGTGATGAAACCCCTTTATTGTGGTAAAACTTTGGCAGCTGGTGGTTTAGTGGAGAAGCTTAACAGATCTGTATGTCTGAGTTCCCCATGACTTACTGTCAATTTCTGTGAAATACATAGAAGATCCAGTTTTCCACTGGTGGGGATCCATGATTTGTCTGCTGCTAACGACATCTGCTTAAGTGAGTTCTGTGCTCCCGGCAGGAAACCTTGCCTGAAGAGTTAGTTGTGTACAGCTGAGCGGCGCAGTCTCCCATAAAACTATCAGGTGCTTGCCTGCATAGAGGGATAAGAATGTGTGTTTCCCCCTTGTTTTGTTGATGTACTACACATGACAGTTGTGTGTTGTCTGTTAGAATCAACACTGCACCCTGGAAGAAGTAACTCCTTGAAAGCCATTAATGCAAACTGGACTGCTAACTTTGTCATCCTCTTCATGATAATGATATGTAGATGCTGTAGTCTGGCAGGCCACTTGTCTTGTATCCACTTTCCATTTAGATGAGCTCCCCAGCAAACATGTCCGAGGCATCTGTCGTTAAAATCTGACTTCATTTGGCCGGGTCACAGAGAGTCCCTTGTTTAGGTGATGACATTCCTGAGCCCACCACAAAAATTCTTTTTGAAGGCAAAGGTATTATTTGAATGACAGTGTCCAAATCCTGGCAGTGCTGTGTCCATACATTTTTGAGATACCATTGCAGCTTCCTTTATATGCAGTTTGGCATTGGGAAGCACCAGAATACAAGATGCCATGAACCCCTAATGTCTTGAAAGGACTGTCGCCTTGCAGTCAACACGCGGACTGATGAGATAGTTGATGGAAGGTAAAGGGATAGACTCTTTTTGTGTTTGTCCGGAGGTTAAAAGGCCATCTGGGCTGCTGTATTCAGTCTCACACCCAGAAAGCACATGTCTTGAGAGGGAGGTACTAGACTGGACTTTATTTCGCTCACCACCCAGAATACCTAGGCATCTTAGCTTTTCTGCTATAACATATTCCAAGATGCTGTAGAAGGTCTTCCTTTTCTCTTGAGCCAGAATCAGGCAGTCGTCCAAGTAAGTGATAGATTTGAATTCCTTTTGTAGCCTGGAAGTAAGCTATCACTGGAGCCAGAACCTTTGTGGCGAATACTCTAGTGACGCCTTGATAGATAAGCCAAAGGGCAATGCAGAGAACTGATAATGAGGAATTTCCAGCTCGAAAGCGCAGATACTTCCTGCAACTTAGTCTTATAGGCACATGAAGGTAAGCTTCCTTGAGATCTAAAGTTACCATCCAGTGATCCTTGCCCAGCAGAGGTAAAGCTGTTGTAAGCGTCAACGCATCTTGAACTTGGGAATGTCCAGGATAAGTGTTGAGGATAGATAGAATCCAAAATTGAGCTGGTCTCCACGTGTTCCCCCTTCTTTGGTACTAGGAACAGGCGAGAATAAAATCCTAGGCCCCTTTTCTGATACAGGGACTGGCTGAGATGGCCCCTATTTGGAGTAACAGAGAAATTTGCTTGTGAGGCCTCTTTTCCTTTGTGGAGGGAGGGCACGTCTGGCATGCCTTTGAAAGGGGGCAATGTATGGAAATAAAACCTGTAACCGTGGTGAATGATATCAACACCCATCTGTCTTGGCGGAAGTAATTAAATCCCAATTTTCTTTGAAAAGAGACAGTCTTCCTCCCAAAGGAGCTGCCAGACGAGAATCTACTGGCAGCTGAAGGCAGAGTCATTGGGTCTGCTTTACGAAAGGACTGGACCCCTGCCCTCACCAGAAGTCTGAGCAGGTGAACTCCCTGTTCGAGGCCTAAAAAGAACCTTGAGCTCTGGCCTACCCGCACGTCTAGACCTACCCCTAGACTGGGAATCATAAGCAGGATATGTCCATCCCTTAGTAGGCCAATTTCTACTAAACTTACGGTTGGCTACCTGCAAAAATCTTTAACACCAGTTTGCACAGACTTAGCTTTCTCCTCCATTTTCTTTAGAAGAAACTGCTTCTACAGGCGAACCAAACAACACATCAGACTGTAAAGACATCCAAAATCTTTGTCTTAACATGCTCAGCTAAATTCTGATCCCTCAACCAGGCGGCATGCCTCTAGAAGGAACAGAACTAGTGGCAGCCACCCTCGAGGAGGCGTGTACAGCAACAAAACCACATTGGAAAGAATGCTTACACCACTTGTTCAGACACATGTGAACTAAATCCAGCAACTCTTTACACTCAATACCTTCCAACAAAGCATCCACCTTAAATTTCAATTGTAGAAAGGAGATAATTTTGATATTTTAGCATGTGAAACTGAAAAAGCAATTCAAGCATCCCTCATACAGCTAAAGTGGAAGAAGTATACACTTTCTTTCCCCATCTATCCAAAGCCCTTGCCTCTTTATCAGTGGGAACAGGTTTTTAACCACAGAGGCCTTAACACCTTTAGGGTCCTGAGAAACAGTTTCGGGTCTGCCCTAGGACTCTTAAAAGATACTTACTGAGCTTCAGGCACCCTATAGTACCTATCAGGTTTAACAGGGGCAGGAGGCAAGAATCAGGGGTTCAGGGAAGCCTCTGCAAAACATCTTCCACCACATTCAACTACAGGAGGTATAGCTGGGGCCTATGCTGGGGGTAAAAACAAGAATTCCTAAGCCTTTTCCTGGAATCAGGAGTAATCCTGTTGCCTTCCCATTTAAGTGCTCCCTCATGGAATGCAGAGTCTCTGAAATGATGAAATCCCTCGGAGGAGAAGCTGTGGGAGTGGAATCATCCACATCAGAATCAGAATAAGGAGGATACTCCTGCAAATCTTCCAGAAGACTCAGAAGCCTCTGAACACTGTTCAAAACTCTCAAACTCTCAGGTTCCACCCCTGAGGCCTCTTATCAGGAGGGCTGTACAGAACCTCTAATCATTGTAGCCCAATCTTCTGCCATTTTAAGCATGTATGTTTTCTTAGGCACAGAACCTGAAGTGCTAGGAGAAGCCCCACTGAAGAGCTAAACTTGGCCTACCTACCTCTCAAAGAAGTTTTGGAAACAGAAGGAGGGAGGCTCCTAACTACCTATGGGAAGAGAGAGGGAAGAACAGTTACCTGAAGGAAGCCCCTCAGCCTGGCCTACCTCCTGAGAGAGCACATCCTGTAACAGTAAAAGTTCTGCCTGAGACTCAAAGAAATTCCTGGCAAAAGCCTCTGGCTCCACTGAGCCTTCTAAAGAACCTAGCGTCGGGACTGCCCCGGTTCATCAACCCTAGGCTTCGCTGTTTTGTCACTTGCGCTTTTTTGTATGGCGGAGCGAAGCGAGCGGCGTCGGAGCATCCGGCGGCATTTTATAATTACAACGCTTCCCGAAACATATAACCTGGCACAGTCTAACCTTCTCTTAATAGTGCGTTTGTTAAACCCTAGCACAAGAGCGGCATCAACAACGTCGTGCTCAGGCCCTAAACAAGGTATACACAAGGTATGGTAATCCCTATGAGGTATCTGTTTCACCACAAGAACAAGGTTATTCACTTTTTCTGACATCCGGTTAAATACTGAGGCAAGAAAAACCAAAAATATTCCTAACGGGGTACTTAGCCATAATCTTTGATTCGGTCTGAAACTCCGACTTCAGAAAATTTCAGGAACGCCAACCTGCACTATAGCTTCGCAAAACTGTTTCTGCACATCGGACCATCTTTGGCAAAAAAAAGACTGAGGATATGGCGGTCTGATTCATGCGCGATTGAAGTACCCTGACGCGTACTGGCGATCGGTCTAATAATGCGCCCTGACCTGACGTCAGCCGCTCTACATACTTTTGGTATTACGAGAGAGGGCCGACCTTTGGACGGCTTCGGACTACCCAATAGTTAGGACTGCAGCAATGTGGAATGAAGAACTGCAATGGTGGGTCACGATCGCCGAGAAGAGTGACGAAAACGCAGCATGAACTACTAATAGAGAAGGACAAACCTTTGTCAGCCAACTCAGTAAAATGATGAAGAGCCACGCAAAATTAGGCTTAGAATCAATGGTGGGTCACAGTCATAGGAGCAGAAATTGCTGCAGCATGAACCTTAATAGAGGAGAAGGACAAACCTTGTCCAGTAAATCAGTAAGATATTGAAGAGCCACTTAAATTAGGCTAGAACATCAAATTCCTTTGCTGTACTCAAAATAAAACCTCCCTCCATTTATCTCGCGTACACTTTCCTTGTACTAGGCCTTCTACAGCCTCCAAAATAACATTCAAAACTTGCTGTGGAAGCTGGGAGACCCTCTCCAGGGTTTAAAACAGAATATGCCAGGCTGTTAGATGTAGAGAGTGAAGTTTGACATTGAGTAAATGACTGTTCTCCTGAGACAGCGGGTGTGGAATCGAAGGCAAAGGAGCCATGGAGGCTCCCGGTACCAGACTTCTCAGTAATGGGTACCAGTGCTGTCGAGGGCCAATCTGGAGCTATTAAAATCATCTTTACTGGCTTGTCCTGTCTGACCTTCAGGAGTACCTTTGGGAGGAGAGGCAGAGGTGGAAAGGCATACACATGAAGATTGCTCAATTGAATGAGAGAGAGCATCCACTTTCCAAGCTGTGGGATGAAACCCCTTTTGTGCAAAACTTTGGCAGCTGGTAGTTTTAGTGGATGGTGGCGAACAGATCTATGTCTGGAGTTCCCCCATAACACTGTCAATTTCTACAAAACACATGAGGATTGGCCAATTTCCACTTTCGTGGGGATCCATAATTTGTCTGCTCAACACATCTGCTAAGGAGTTCTGTGCTCGGCAGAAACCTTGCCTGAAGATTTAGCTGTAAACTGAGAGCAGTCTCCCACAAAATCATTGCTTGTCTGCATAGAGGATAAGAATCACGTGTTCCCCCCTTGCTTGTTGATGTACCACATGACAGTTGTGTTGTCTGTTAGAACCTAACACTTTTTCTGCCCTGGAAGAAGTAAATCCTTGAAAGCTATTAATGCAAATTGGACTGCTAACATCTCCTTCATGTTGATATGCTTAGATGTTGAAGTCTGGCAGAGCCACTGTCTTGTACTCCACTTTCCATTTAGATGAGCTCCCAAGCTTTGTCTGAGGCATCTGTCACTAGAATCTGACTCGCCTCTGGCCGGGTCACAGAGAGTCCCTTTGTTTAGGTGACATTACTGGAGCCCACTACCACAAGAAAATTCCTCCTTTTGAATGCAAAGGTATTATCTGAATGACAGTGTCCATATGTTGGCAGTGCTGCGCCCATACATTTTTGAGATACCATTGTAGCTTCCTCATATGCAGTTTGGCATTGCAGGGAAGTGATACCACTGAGCCACAAGATGCCATGAACCCCAAGGCTTGATGGACTGTCCTTGCAGTCAGCCTGGACTGATATGAAAGGACAACTGATGGAAGTAAAGAGAAAGATTAACTTTGTTTGTCTGGGGTCAAAAAGGCCATCTGGGATGCTGTATTCAGTCTCACACCTAGAAAGTTACATGTCTTGAGAGGGTACTAGACTGGACTTTTATTTAAGTTCACAGAATACCCCAGGCATCTTAACACTGCTATCACATACTGTAAATGATGAAGAAGTTCGATCCCTTCATTGGATGGCCAGAATCAGGCAATCGTCCAAATAAGGATAGATCTGTATTCCTCTTAGTCTTCGAAGAAAGCTATCACTGGAGCTGTAGGAGAACCTTAGGCGTGAGAAACACTCTGGGCAGGTAGATAAGCCACAGGGC
The DNA here is from genome assembly GCF_019279795.1 of Protopterus annectens. Lineage (NCBI taxonomy): Eukaryota > Metazoa > Chordata > Ceratodontiformes > Protopteridae > Protopterus > Protopterus annectens. The sequence goes on along the minus strand of NW_025053739.1, from coordinate 2,054 downwards.
AATGCAGAGAATTGATAATGAGAAGTCCCAGTCCGAAACGCGGATATTTTCGCAACTGAGCCTGAGATAGGGAACATGAAGGTACCAAGCCTCCCTTGAGATCCAGAGTCACCATCCAGTGATCTTTGCCCAGCAGAGGCCAAAAGCTGTTGTAACGATCAACATTTTGAACTTGGGAATGTCCAGATATGTGTTGAGGATGAAGATAAAATCAAGATTGGTCTGCACGTGTTCTACTTTCTTTGGTACTAGGAACAGGCGCAGAATAAATCCCAGGCTTCACACTTCTTCTGACAGAGGACCGGTTGTATATCCCTTATTTGAAGTAGCAGAGAAATTTGTTTGTGAACCTCTAGTCTTTGCGCCTTGCTGAGGGAGGGCGATCGACGCGCGCATGCCTGCCTTTGAAAGGAGGCAGCGGGTATGGAAATAAAACTTGTAACCTCGGTGTATATGATATCCAATACCCATTTGTCTTGGGTAATCAAATTCCAATTTTCCTTGAAGAGTGCCAACCTTCCTCCCAAAGGAGCTGCCAGGCAAGAAGGATCTGGCAGCTGAAAAGGTAGGTCATTGGGCCTACATTTACTTAAAGGACTGGCCCCTGCCCTCTCACCCGAGAGACATTGTGCAGGAGACACTCCCTACATTCTAGGTCTGAAAGAACTCTGAGCTCTGCCTCTACCACGTCTAGATCTACCCCTAGACTGAGAATCATAAGAAGGATACGTCCACCCCTATAGCAGTAGCCAATTCCTCACTAAACTTTGGAGGCTGCACTTGCAAAAATCTTTAACAGCCTGCATGGACTTAGCCTTGTCTTCCATTTTCTTTCAAGACTGTGACTCCACAGGTGAACCAAACAACACATCGACTGTAAAGGAGCATCCAAAATCCTTTGTCTTAACATGGTCAGATAAGGGTCTGATCCTCAGCCATGTCGTGCCTCGCGAAGAACTGGAACCAGTGGCAGCCACTCTTAGACGAGGCCTGTACAGCAGCATCAAAACCACACATTGTAAAGAATGCTTACCCACCTGCTCTGAAACATGCACCAAATCTTGTAATTCTTACACTCAATGCCTTCCTACCAGAGCATCCACACTTAGATTTCAATTTGAGAAAGAAGATAGTTTTGATATTTCGAAGAAAAGCATATGAAACTGCGCAATTCAAGAAGCCCTCATAGCTAAGGGTGATGAGAGAATGTATAGACTTTCTTTCCCCACTCCATCCAAAAGCTCTGGCACCTCTTTATCTGGAGTGAACCGGATTTTTTACAACAGAGGCCTTGACACCCTGTAAGTCCCTGATCAACAGTTTCTGCTATGGGTCCGCCCTAGGACTCTTATAAAGATATTTATGAGCCTCAGGCACCCTGTAATACCTATCCGGTTCTACTGGCTGCAGGGAGCAGGAGGCAGAGAATCGCAGGATTAAGTGAAGCTCTGCAAACACATCTTCCACAACATCCAGAGACTTGGGGAGGTATATGCCAAGGAGACCTATGCTGGGGTAAAAGCTTAAAAATTCCCTAAGCCTTTTCCTGGAATCAGAGAAGTCCTGACCTTCCCACTTAAAATGTTCCCTAATGACATGGAATGAAGAGTCTCTGAAAAAGAAAAAATCCTCTGGAGGAGGAGAAGCAGAAGGAGTCGAATCATCTGCATTAGAATCAGAATAAGGAGAGTACTCCTGTGTTCAAATCAAGACGCAGAAACATCAGAAGCCTGCTCAAACTCTCTAACCTGGCTCCACCCAGGCCTCTTATCAGGAGGCAAAGAACCTCTAATCAGAGTAATCAAATCTTCTGCTATTTTAAGCATAAAGCTTTGGGCACACCCTGCTGTACTAGGAGACTCCCACCAGCTAAACCCGCCTGCCTCTGGAGAAGCCTTGAAACAGAAGGAGAGGGCCTAACCACCCTAGGAAGGGAGGAGCACAGACCTGTAGTTCTCTTCAGCCTGACCTGCCCCTGAGAGGCCACATCCGCAATAAAGTCTCCCTGGGACCCAGAGAAGCCTCCGGACCGAGCGCCTCTAAAGAACCGGCGT
>NW_025053738.1:0-8310 GCF_019279795.1 Protopterus annectens | reverse complement strand
ATGAAAAGAAACTTGTGTTTATTTTTTTTGGCAGTTAAAAAAAAAGCGCTAACTTGTGGATGTAATCTAGGAATACCTTATCATAATTAAATCTGTGGATGTAACCTGTGGAAGCGCCATTTGCTTTATTGTTCGAGCTGTGGGACATCTGTAGTTCGTACTTGAGACCTCTTTAATATTCAAGCCAGTTTGTAGACGACAAGATATTGCTATCTTTGTAAAAAACACGTGTATGAGTGAATTAGAGAACACCGCAGAGTTGATTACAAGTAAGTTTAGGTGAGGAAAGGAGAGAAGAGCCTTGATTGCAGAGAGAATAGTCAGGAGTCAGTAACAGGTAGAGGATAAAATAATAGAAGGATGGCGGACTGCAACTCCAAACAAAGATATTGAGAACTGGATGCCCGAAAGTTGTGATTAGAGAAAGAAGGATTGATCTAGGAAAATGTTGCAATCTAGTGGACAAAAGCCAAAGAAAGAGCGAATCTTTAAGGAACAACTGCAGAGCTGATTGCTGCAGGTTTAGGTGTGGAAGGTAGGAGAAAACCTTAATAGTAGGAGAGTCAAAGTGGTTAAAATGATGGTAGAGTATAAAATAATATAAGGGCGAAGTGGACTGCGACTCAACAAGATATAGAGAATTGGATGCATGAGAGTTGTCATTACACACAGTAATAGATCTAGGAAAATACAAGTATTCAGGTGACAAAAGCCACAGAAGGAGCAAACTTATGGGAACAATCAGTAAACTGATTGCTAAGGTAACGAGGAAGAAAGGTAGAGAGTTTGATAGTAGGGAGAGAAGTCAGAGTGGGTTGGGTAATGATGCAGAATATAAAATACAAAGGCAGTGGGACTGTACCAAACAGATATAGAGAATTGGATGTCGAGAGTTGTGATTAGACAAGGTAGATAGATTCAGGTAAATGCTGGTAACCAGTGGACAAAAAGCACGGAAGGAGTGAACTCTGGCTAGTCAATTGAAGGTTGACGAAAGGGCAAGACAGGGGAAGACAGGAGAACAGAGCCCGATAGTAGGAGAACAAGAGTGGTAAACGGTAGAACATAAAAATAATAGAAGGATGGCATGGGACTGCAACCTAAACAAGATATTGAGAACAGGATGCCTGAGAGTTATGATTAGAGAGAGTAGGATAGATCAAGGAAAATGTTGCAATCTAGTGGACAAAAGCCACCGAAGGAGAGAACCCTAAGGAACAATCAGTTGAGCTGAATGCAAAGGTAAAATTAGGTGGAGAAGGTAGGAGAATAGAGCCTTGATAGTAGGGAGAGTAGTCAGAATTGTTAAAAGATGTAGAGTATAAAATAGAAGGATGGAGTGGGACTGCAACCTAAATAAGATATAGAGATCTGGATGCCTGAGAGTTGGTTGGGTTACAGTCACAGGATATACCTAGAAATGCTACCCAGTGGACAAAACACAGAAGGAGGAATTTTATGGGAACAATTGACCTGATTGGCAAGTTGTGTGGGAGTAGGAGATAATAGCCTTGAAAGTAGGGAGAGAGAAGCAAAGAGTTGTTAAAAGATGTAGAGTATAAATAGAAGGATGAAGTGGACCAAACTAAATAAGATATAGAGAACTGGATGCCTGATGAAGCAGACATGAGAGAGATAGATCTGGGAAAATGTTGTCATCTAGTGACAAAGCCACAGAAGGAGTGAACTTGTGAATGCAATCAGTAGAGCCGGATTGCCAAGGGGTGTTTAGGTGGGGAAAGGTAGGAGATAAGAGCCTTGATACAGGAGAGTAGTCAGAGGTAAACGTAGAGAATAAAATAGAAGGATGGAGGGGCTGCAACCCAAACAAGATATTGAGAACTGGATGCTCAGAGCAGATTAGAGACAGTAGATGATCTAGGAAAATGTTAAGCATCTAGTGGACAAAAGCCACAAAGGAGCGATCCCTACAACAAATCAGTAGAATTGATTGCTAAGGTAAGTTTAGGGGTGGGGAAGGTAGGAGATAAGATTCTTTACAGTGGGCGAGAGTTGTTGCACGTCAAATGATGCAGAGTATAAAATAATAAGATGAGAGGGACTGCAACCTAAACAGATATAGAAATTTGATGCATGAGAGTTGTATTAGTAGGATAGATTCTGAGAAAATGTTGCTATCTAGAGGACAAAAAAAAGACGGAGGACCTTAGAGAAGAATCAGCAGAGCTGATTACAAGGTAAGTTTTGTGGTGCTGCAGACAACAAAGCCTTGATAGTAGGGGAGAGTAGTCAGACTGGGTAAATGATGAGCATAAAATAACAGAAGAAGGCGCTGACAACCAAACAAGATATAGAAAAACTGATGCCTGAGACAGGATTAGAGACTGCTGGATAGATATAGGAAAATGTTGCCATCTAGTGACAAAAGCTACAGAAGCAGCCCAGAACTATAAGGAGAACAACTATAGAGCTGATTGCTAAGGCATGACGAGGTGGGGAAAGGAAGGAGAGAGTTCGATATAGTAGGGAGTAGTCAGAGTGTTAAATGACGCAGAGTATAAAGCAATAGAAGGAAGGAGGACTGACCTCAACAAGATATAGGAGAATTGGATGCCTGAGGAGTGATTAGAGACAGTAGGATAGATCTAGGAACATTTTGCCATCTAGTGGACAAAGGCCACAGAAGGAGTGAAGCATAGGAGTACAATCAGTAGAGCTGATTGCTAAGGTAAGTTTAGGTTTGGAAAGGTAGGAGATAAGAGTCTTCATAGCAGTGAGAGTTGTCAGAGTGGTAAAATGATATAGAGTATAAAATAATAGAAGGATGGAGTGGGACTGCAACCTAAACAAGATATAGAGAACTGGATGTCTGAGAGTTAGGATTAGAGACAGTAGGATACATCGAGGAAAATGTTCCGATCCAGTGGACAAAAACCATAGAAGGAGTGAACCCTAGTAGACCGCGCAGAGCCGTTTGCTAAGGTAAGCCTTGGCGGTGTTGCAGATTAGTTCTGATAGCAGGAGAGGAAGCCGATGGTTAAACGATGTAGAATATAAATATGTGGCTGAGAGGACCGCAACAAGATATAGAGAACTGGATGCCTGAGAGTTGAGATTAAAGACAGCAGGATAAATCTTGAAAAATGTTGCCATCTAGTGAACAAAGCACAGAAGGAGCAACCCTAGAAAACAATGAGTAGAAATTGATTGGCAAGGAAGCAGTGGGGAAAGACAGGGATACCAGCCTGATAGTAGGGAGAGTAGTCAGAGTGGTTAATGATGGAGTAACAAAAAAGAAGGATGGAGTGGGACTGCAAATCTCAAATAAGATGACAGGAATCGATGGTTGGAGAGTTGTGGATTGGAGACAGTAGGATAGACTTTGTGTTACGGGGTTATCTAGTAGACAAAGCCAGCATGAGTGAACACTAAGAGAACACAGGTAGAGCTGATTGCTAAGGTAAGCTTAGTGGTGGGGAAAGGTAGGAGATAAGAGCCTTGATAGACAGTGTCAGACTACAACATGGAGTTTAAAATAATAGAAGGATGGAGTGCACCGCAACCTAAACAAAATATTATAGAGAACTTGAGAGTTGTAAGACAGTAGGATATCTCGAAAATGTTGCCACCCAGGGTGTTACGCCAGAAAGAGGAACTACAGGAGCAACTGTGATTGGATTGCTAAGGTATGTTTAGATGGACAGAAGATGCTCGACAGTAGGGAGAGTATTCAGAGTGGTTAAATGATGTTGAGTGTAAAACAATAGAAGGATGGAGTAGGACTGCAACCTAAACAAGAGACAGAGAACTGGATACCTGAGAGTTGTGATTAATGACAGTAGGGTAGATCTAGGAAAATGTAATGTCTAGTGACAAAGTTTTCAGAAGGAGTGAACCCTAGAGAACAATTGGTGTATAATTGATTGGCGTGTTTAGTGGAAGCAATGAGAGAAGAGTTTTGATAGGAGAACAGAGGAGCAATGATTTAGAGTATAAAACAATGAAGGACAGCAGACTGAAACTTCAAACAAGATATAGAAAACTAAACGCCTGAGAGCTGTGATTAGAGATGGAAGGATGGATCTAGGAAAATGTTGCCATCTAGTGGACAAAAGCCACAGAAGGAGTGAATTTTAGGAGAGCAATCAGTAGAGCTGATTGCTAAGGTAAGTTTGGGTGGGGAAAGGTATGGGATAAGAGCCGTGATGGCAGGGAAATTAGTCAGAGAGGTTAAATGATGTGGAGTATAAAATAATAGAAGGATGGAGTGAGACTGCAACCTAAACAAGATATAGAGAAATGGATGCCTGAGAGTTGTGATTACAGACACTCGAATTTATCCAGGTAAATGTTGTCATCTAGTGGACAAAAGCCACAGAAAGAGTGAACCCTTGGAGAACAATCAGTAGAGCTGATTGCTGAGGTAAGTTTAGGTGGGGAAAGGTAGGAGGTAAGAGCCTTGATAGTAGAGAGAGTAGTCAGAGTGGTTAAATGATGTAATGTTCAAAATAACAGAAGAATGGAGTGGGACTGCAACGTAAACAAGATATAGAGAACTAGATGCTGAGAGTTGTGATTAGAGACAGTAGGATAGATCTAGGAAAATGTTGATATTTAGTGGACAAAAGCCAGAGAAGGAGTGAACCCTAGGAGAACAATCAGTAGAGCTGATTGCTAAGGTAAGTGTAGGTGGGGAACGGTTGGAGATAAGAGCATTTATGGGAGGGAGAGTAGTCAGAGTGGTTAAATGATGTTGAGTATAAAATAACAAAAGGATGGAGTTGGACTGCAACCTAAACAAGATATAGAGAACTGGATGCCCGACCGTTGTGATTAGAGACAGTAGGATAGATCTAGGAAAATGTTGCCATCAAGTGGACAAAAGCCACAGAGGGAGTGAACCCTAGGAGAGCAATAAGTAAAGCTGATTGGTAAGGTAAGTTTAGGTTGGGAAAGGTAAGGCATAAGAGCCTTGATAGTAGGAAGAGTAGTCAGAATGTTTAAATGATGTAGAGTATAAAATAATAGAAGGATGTAGTGGGACTGCAACCTAAACAAGATACAGAGAACTGGATGCCTGAGAGTTGTGATTGGAGGCAGTAGGATAGATCTAAGGAAATGTTGCCATCTAGTGGACAAAAGCCAAAGAAGGAGTGAACCCTAGGAGAACAATCAGTAGAGCTTATTGCAAAGGTAAGTTTAGGTGGGAAAGGTAGAAGATAAGAGCCTTGATAGTAGGGAGAGTAGTCAGAGTCGTTAAATGATGTATTGTGTAAAATAATAGAAGGATAAAGCGGGACCGCAACCTAAACAAGATATAGTGAACTGGATGCCTGAGAGTTGTGATTAAAGACAGTAGGATAGATCTCGGAAAATGTTGCCATCTAGGGCACAAAAGCCACAGAAAGAGTGAACCACAGGAGAACAATCAGTAGAGCTGATTGCTAAGGTAAGTTTAGGTGGTGAAAGGTAGGAGATAAGAGCTTTGATAATCGGGAGAGTAGTCAGAGTGGTCAAATGATGTAGAGTATAAAATAATAAAAGGATGGAGAGGGACTGCAACCTAAAGAAGATATAGAGAACTGTGTGCCTGAGAGTTGTGATTAGAGACAGTAGGATAGATCTAGGAAAATTTTGCTATCTAGTGGACAAAAGCCACAGAAAGAGTGAACCCTAGGAGAACAATCAGTAGAGCTGATTGCTAACGTAAGTTTATAGGTTCATAGGTTCATAGGTTCACCAGTGGCTATTCTGCGTTCGAGGCACGGGCAAGTTTGCCTAGCCCATAGTTTTGTGGCTTACGCCACCCCTTTAGTATGGGGAACTATACCCATTATTTTGCTGTGCCTCTGTTGAGCAGTGACACTGAGGTAATCCCTGGGGTATTAGGTATTATTAAGTTTAGGTGGGGAAAGGCAGGAGATACGTGCCTTGATAGTAGGGAGAGTAGTCATAGTGGTTGAATGATGTAGGCAATAAAATAATAGAAGAATGGCATGGGACTGTAACCTAAACAAGATATAGAGAACTGGATTCCTGAGAGTTGTGATTAGAGACAGTAGGATAGAGCTAGGAAAATGTTTCCAACTAGTGGACAAAAGCCAAAGAATGAATGAACCCTAAGAGAACAATCAGTAGATCTGATTGGTAAGGTAAGTTTAGGTGTGGAAATGTAGGAGATAAGAGCCTTGATAGTATGGAGAGTAGTCATAGTGGTTGAATGATGTAGAGTATAAAATAACAGAAGGATGGAGTGAGACTGCAACCTAAACAAGATATAGAGAACTAGATGCCTGAGAGTTGTGATTAGAGACAGTGGTATAGAATTAGGAAAATGTTGTCATCTAGTGCACAATAGCTACAGAAGGAGTGAACCCTAGGAGAACAATCAGTAGAGCTGATTGCTAAGGTAAGTGTAGGTGGGGATAGGTAGGAGATAAGAGCATTGATAGAAAGGAGAGTAGTCAGAGAGGTTAAAAGATGTAGAGTATAAAACAATAGAAGGATGGAGTGTGACTGCAACCTAAACAAGATATAGAGAACTGGATGCCTTAGAGTTTTGATTAAAGACAGTAGGATAGATCTAGGAAAGTGATGCTGTCTAGTACACTAAAGCCAAAGAAAGAGTGAGCCCTAGGAGAACAATCAGTAGAGCTAATTGCTAATGGAAGTTTAGGTGGGGAGAGGTAGGAGATAAGAGCCTTGATAGTAGGGAGAGTAGTGAGTGTGGTCAAATGATATAGAGTATAAAATAATAGAAGGTTGGAGAGGGAATACAACCTAAACAAGATATAGAGAACTGGATGCATGAGAATGTATCAGACACAGTAGATGGTTGATTTAAGAAAATGTTGCTATCTAGTGACAAAGCCAAAGAAGGAGTAACTCCTAGGAGAACAATCAGTAGAGCTTTGACAAGGTAAGCGGTGTGGGGAAAGGTAGGAGACACGAGCTGATAGCAGGGAGAAGAGAGGTTAAAAGATGTAGAGGAGCAAAATACAGAAGGATGGAGTGGGACTGCGTCTCAAACGATAGAGAACTGCATGCCCGAGAGTCAGGATTAGAGATGGTGGACAGACTAGGTAAATGGCTGCTTATCTTGTGATAAAAGCTGGTAGCTGATAAACCCCAGGAGAACAATCAGTGAGGTGATTGCTAAGGCACGCTGAGAAGAAAGGAGGAGATAGCTTTATAGCTAGAGAGAGTAGTCAGAGTGGTTAAATGATGTAGTCTGTAAAATAATAAAAGGATGGAGCTGGACTGCAACCTAAACAAGATATGGAGAACTGGATGCCTGAGAGTTGTGATTAAAGACTGTAGGATAGAGCTAGGTAACATTGCCATCTAGTGGACAAAAGGCATTGTATGAGGAATTTGAGAGCAATCAGTAGACCCGATTGCTATGTTTAGGTGGTGAAAGGTAGGAGATAAGAGCCTTTGACAGTAGGGGAGAGTAGCTCGAGGGTTAAATGATGTAGAGTAAATTATTAGAAGGATGGAGGGTTCGTATTCAAACAAGATATAGTTAACTGATGTTTGACAGTGATTAGACAAAGTAGGATAGATCGGCAGGTCATTGCCATTCAGCGGACAAAGCGCTGCAGAGGAAGTTTGTGAGAACAACTGGCAGAGCTGGATTGCAAAGGTAAGTTTTGGTGGGGAAAGGTAGGAATAAGAGCCTTGATAGTAGCAAAAGTAGTCAGAGTAGTTAAATGATGTAGTGTATAAAATATCAGGATGATGGAGTGGGACTGCAACCTAAACAAGATATAGATATCTGGATGCCTGAGAGTTCTGATTAGAGACAGTAAGCTAGATCTAGGAAAATGTTCCCATCTAGTGCACAAAAGCCACAGAGGGAGTGAATCCAAGGAGAACAATTAGTAGAGCTGATTGCTAAAGTAAGTTTAGGTGGGGGAAGGTAGGAGATAAGAGCTTTGATAGTAGGGACAGTAGTCAGAGTGGTTAAAAATGATGAGTGCATAAACACAGAAGGATAGATTAGGACTGCATCTAAACAAAATATATAGAACTGGATGCCGGAGAGTTGTGATTAGAGACAGTAGGATAGATCTAGGAAAATGTTGCCATCTACTAGACAAAGGCCACAAAAGAGGTGAACCCTAGCAGAACAATCAGTAGAACTGATTGTTAAGGTATGTTTAGTTGGAGAAAGGTAGCAGATATGAGCCTTGATAGCAGGGAGAGTAGTCAGAGTGGTTAAATGATGTAGAGTATAAAATAAAAGAAGGATGGGATGGGACTGCAACCTAAACAAGATATAGCAAACTAGATGCCTGAGAGTTGTGATTAGAGACACTAGGATAGATCTAGGAAAATGTTGGGGCA
>NW_025053737.1:0-10717 GCF_019279795.1 Protopterus annectens | reverse complement strand
TTAAAGAGACTCTGATTAACCCCAAATAAAGTTAAGCTGTCCAGTAGGATTTTCCTGACATTTACTCAGGTGCCTGCTACACAGCTAAAAGTCATGTGGTTAAGTAGAGAGCTTAGAAAGGATCAAAGGGACCTCATTGCTGAAAGGTATTAGTCAGGAGGATTAAAAATATCCACAGCATTGGATATACCATGGAACACAGTGAAGACAGTCATCTAAAAAGTGGACAAAATATGTGGGACAACAGTGACATTGCAAAGAACTGGACGTCTCCTCTCCTCCAAAACTGATGAAAGACAAGATGAGAACTAGTCCTGGGGAGGCTGCCAAGAGACCTACAGCAACACTGAAAGAGCTGCAGGAATTTCCTTGGTAGAATTACCTTAGTTGTGTAGTACATGTGACAGCAATCTCCTGTATTCTCCATATGTCTGGACTGCTCTATGTGTGAGTAGGGTTATAAGGCGGAGCTTTTTCTTACACAGAAAAATACACATCCAGGCCAAGGCTAAAATTTGCTAAACAATACATCAAGTCTCCCAAAAGCATGTGTGTGAATAGAAATGTGTTATGGTCTGATGAGACCAAGGCTGCTGAACTTTCTGGCCACAATTCCAAAGGTACATTTGGGGCACAAACAACACTTCGGATCACCAAAAGAACACCATCCCATGGTGAAGCACGGTGAGTGGCACTATCATAGCTTTTAGGGGTTGCTTTTCTTCAGCTGGAACTGGGGTTTTAGTCAGGGTGGAGGGGAATTATGAACAGTTCCAAATACCAGTCCCTTTTAGCCCAAAATCTTCAGGCATGTTCTAGAAAGCTGAAGATGAAGAGGAATTTCACCTTTCAACACGGGAATGACCCCAAGCATACATCCAAATTAAGAAAAGAATGCCTTCGCCAGAAGAAAATTAAAGTTTTGGAATGGTTCAGCCAGAGCTCAGATCTAAATCCAATAGAAAATCTGTGGGGTGACCTGGAGAGGGCAGTGCACAAGAGATGCCCTCGCAATCTGATAGATTTGGAATGCTTTTGCAAGGAAGAGTGTACAAATATTGTCAAGTCAAGATGTGCCATGCTGATAGACTCCTACCCAAGAAGACTGAAAACTGTAATTAAATCAAAAGGTGCTTCAACAAAGTATTAGTTTAAGGGTGTGCACATGTAATAAAGTATTAGTTTAAGGGTGTGCCCACTTATGCAACCAGCATATTGTACATTTTTTTTATTTTTTTATATTTTTCCCCCTAACAAATTTGTTTGTTTTTCAATTGAATTATTTTTATTTATTTATTTTTTTTTTTATTTTATTTATTTAACATTTGTTGACCGGAAAAGTCTGACTAGGTTCCACAGAGCCTGTTTTCAGCGGAGGCCCAGGGAGAAATGCTCCAGATATATATTATACAAGTTATACAATTATACAAGTTATAGGTCACATTAAAGCTGGGAAAAGTTTTGAAATTATTTATTGTGGTCTCATTTTTTATATCACAAAACCCTTGGCATTTTAACAGGGGCGTGTAAACTTTTATATCCATTGTGTATATATATATATATATATATATATATATATATATATATATATATATATATATATACATATATATATATATATATATATGAATATATACGTGTGTGTAGTAGCGTGTGTGTGTGTATGTGTGTGTGTGGGTGTGTGTGTGTGTGTGTGTGTGTGTGTGTGTGTGTGTGTGTGTGTGTGTGTGTATGTGTATATATATATATATATATATATATATATATATATATATATATATATATATATATATATGGAGCTATGTCAGAAGATTAAATGTCATATGGCTGAGACCATATGATCGACTTTCCCCAAATGTTATGTTGAACAAGACTATACAACACAAATCTATGATGTTTCTGTTGGGGATGAGAACCCCCCTGCACCTCCCACACACCCTGCATATTATATATACTGTAGATCAATGTGTGTATATGTATCTTTTAAGAAGCTATCCAAGGGCTTCTGCACCAAATTTATAAATACTGAGCATGTGTGGAGCCTGACTGCCATTTAAGCTGTTTAGATGTAAGCATGTGTGTATGTAGCGTCTTGTCTGTTAATCCAGTCTGTTTATATCTTATGATGCTGCTATCCATCCTGATGTGTTTCTATGCATTAAACCATTTAAATGAAATAACCTTCGCCTGCTTGTCAGCTATGTTAGAAAGGTACTTGTGACATATACCAACTCTGAGATAAGCACTTTCACAGTAAGGGGAAAAGGGTGCCAGATTCCCTGATTTCCACGTGACACTTTGCACAGTCTCCACATACAGAAACTTTGATGTTTTGAAAGTTGATGATATGGTCCTCTCACCATATGAAGTCCAACTTTTCTGGAACTCGATCTTCTGAAGTAGACACATGCATGAATATATATATATATATATATATATATATATATATATATATATATATATATATATATATATATACATATATATATATATATATATATAACTCTCCTATATATATAATGTATATACATCTCCTAACATCTAATGTTATAAACCTTGTGACAAAAGAGATACTGCCAGCACAGCTGGCTGGAATTTTGTAAATAATTATGTCATTTGTGAATATCAACATTATTCAGGTAAGATGTTTGGTGTTACAAATGTATTAGAGCTGTATGTTATATAAGATGATTTGTACAGACGTGTGCTGAAGAGGTATTTTACAAAGCACTGTTTGAAATGTAACCACGGTATGCCCTACTGGAATAGAGCAGAAATGCACCTGCACTATTGTAACTGTTTATATCTATATATTTTAACAGTAGAAACTGGAATACAGAAGGTTAACTTCAGAAAAATAGCTGAAATTAAATTACTTTAGATCAGGCCATAAAAAGATGTTGGGCCAGATTCAGGAAGGCTTACTGGGCTGGAGTTCAAGAGTAGTGGCGAAGCCTCCGTGTATAGCCTCCTGATTCAGGAACAGCCCAAATCTCCGTGTAAGAGACAGCTAACTTACATCTCTTACATGGACTGAAGTGTGGAAATGCTTTCAATACCTCATTTGCAGCTCTAAGATATGCAAATGTGAGGTATTTGAGCGATCCACGGCAAGCAGAAACCAGTCCGATGGTAACGGACGTGTGTTAGCTGCAGAAAATGTACTCAGCTGACAACTGAGTACATTTCACCCATAACAAAATTAAAAAACAGACTATGTCAGCTCGCCAAATAAAGGGTGCATATGTTTCATTAAGCATGCCAATGGCCAAATATGTGGCCCATTGGCATGAAAAGTGTTGCAAAAAAAATAAGTTATATAACTTTTTTTTTTTTCCACTTACGGGATTTTTGTGTTTAACTGCAGCGCTACACACCAGCATAAGCGAGGATCACGCTACCTAAAACATGAAAACCTAAGCTTATAAGCCGGGCTAACAATTGTGGGATTTATGTATTACATTGAATGTCAATGGAGGACTTGCAGACCAAAAACAATATGGCCTCCGTTTGAGAGTAGGTTGTCAAGGGGAAGCTCCGTGTGTAAGACATGTAACTAGTCATTACTAGGCAATCCCCATAAATGAGGGTTACAATACTGAATCACACTGTCACATAGGTAATGAGCACTGTCTGAGTAGTGTAAGAGTTAGAGACGCGAGGGAGGAACAGAGTAAGAGGTAGGTGACATCATGGGGGAGATGATAGCAATAAATGTACCAGATTTAGGAGGGCAATGTAAGGTAACAGATGACAGACAGACATCAGGAGGGAGGTGTGTCCCAACAGAACACTACATGAAGTCAAGAAATTGAGGGTATATGCTATCCTTACACTCAAAGTTCTTGATATACGTGGCATCTTGGCGAAGTATTGCCATGTGTGTAAGAGCAGGTTCAACATGTGGGGCGTGTTGCAAACCGTTTACAAAGGTTTGCTTGCTGGCAGGCGTGCGTGTGTAAGGCAGTGTGCGCTTGCTGCGTTTTAGCATGAATCAGCTTAGCTAACACTGTGTAAGGATATGTCAATTGTGCGTGTAACACCCGTGTAAGGATGTGTACTTGGCTGTGTTTAAGTGACTGTAAGCTTATGTAAGCTGGTGTGCACATTGCTCCCCTCAGGAAACAGAAAGGAAAACAGGAAACAACTAAAATCCAGGGAAACTGCCAGAGAGGATACTACTGGAGTTAATTGGTGGAAACAATTAGAAGCAGGCAATTACACAGGCAGACTAGAAGCCCAACCCAGCACTTAAAACACTGCAAAAGGAGCAGTGCAGGCTGTTTCTCACAACAGATACTGCCAGAAACTAAGCTATCAAATTGAAAACTGAAAAAGCTGAACTCAGAGCAGAGAGAATGCTAGGGGCTGCCATAGCTATTATAGTCAGGCATAAGGTTAGGGCTTAAGTGCTGGAGGGGTGGTGACAATGCAGATGCTGACAGACAACCCAGAGTGAGGAGAAGGAGAAGAGTATACAGGCCCAGGGTCACCTACCACGGGTTACGCTGAGCTGGAGATAGTAGAAGCTATAGAGTGGACAGAGAGCTCCTGCAGCAGGGATTGCTGAGCTGTGCAGGCCACGCCTGCACACACAGAACCAACAGAGGGGAACCCATCCCAGTGGAAACCAAGGTATGTGTTGGCCTTAAGAATACTAGCAACAGGTACCTTCCAGAGACCAACTGGTGATATGATGGGGGATATCACAGGCATCAGCCTCCAGGGGTACTACACACCAGTTCCTGGATGCCATGTCAGCACATGTCGGTGATCATGTATATTTCCTCCCCAATGCCCTCGAGGAGGTATTGGCCAGCAATATGTGTCTCTTCCAGCAAATAGTTAAAAGGAATACCCTGAGGTACTGGGTGCTATAGACTGCACTGCCTTTTGCACATATGCATCAAAGCACCAGCAGGAGGCGGGGAATTAGAGCCTACATTAACCGCAGGGATACCCCTCCATCAACTGCCAGGTGGAATTAGGTGTGATGCCCAGGGCATAATAATGAATGTGTGTGCTGGCTGCCCTGGGAGCTACCACGATTCCCATATCTGGCATCTAACGCAGCTGTACCAATCATTTGGTTAATGGGGACTTCCACACGGACACGTAGTGGGGGATGCAGCTTATGCACTTGAGGCGTGGCTGATGTCATCCATCAGAAATGCACACACACCTGAACAGGAACGCCATAATGAGGCACCGCACAAACACGTAATATCATAGAGCGTGTGATTGGGCTGCTCTTTCAAGTCCGCGGTTCGGTGTCCTGGACACATCTGGTGGAGCTTTGCAGTGATTACACACCAACTACATGTACCCAAATGATCATGATATGTGCTATGCTACATAATATGATCCTCTCTTGAGCTAGCTGCAGCCCAGGACCAGCACAGGGCTGGGCCAAACATCCCCCCCACCATTGCCAAAGGCCACCACAGGCAGGGGTGACTTCGGAGGAGGAACAACCTGACCTTGTCCCAGTAGGCAGAAGGGAGGCATGCCCAGTATGCCCTGGCCTTGGCAAAGAGGCAATGCATAGCACATCACGGCAGTTTGGTCAGTAGGAACACTGGGACTGATACCCTTCTGACTCACTCCATACAGTAACAGGGATGCCTAACATGACACAACCTGCTGCCAAACATGTACAGGGAGTGTAGTATGTGTGTATCCGACAGAGGTGGCCTGCAGCACCACCTGAGGCATGAATGCCATGTGTTAAGTAATGTAATATCATGTACCACATGCACCTGAGGACCCCAACTAACATCCACCAAGCCCAAGAATCATAAACCACAAAAACACAAAACCCACCTCATGGGTACCACAAGGGATAGGAACCTAGATGTAATGCTACCCAATGCCAGAAGTATAAACATCAAGATTGTGTGCAGTGTAATAACACACACAGTATAGAGAAGATGTAGATATCAGTGCTGTAATAGAAAATGGTAGTCAGTAGTAAAGCCCACATCCAGCACCCTGGGATTGACTACCAGGTCACACGTCATACAGTGATGTACATGTGCAAAAACATGGAACAAGATACAAAATGAGGTGGGGGTGACTAGCAATAAATAGCATGGATAACCACACACCCATGTTTGTACCACAACAAGAAGCAGCATGGAATAGCCATGGTCAAAACCAATGGCTAAAACCCACTACTACTATATAGCTTACTGCAGACCACTGTCCTAATAGCAGGTGTGCGTGAACTGCCCCAGGCCTATGTGCATAGGTTCATGGGTTCATACTAGGGCTATCTGCCCTAGGGCATTAATAAGCCTAGCCCAGAGTTTTAATGGCTTCCCCTGCCACCCCTTCAGAGATTGATGGATAATATGCCCATTATTTTGCTGTGCCTCTGTCGTCGAAGCAGTGATACTGATGTTATCCTTGGGGTATACCTGCAATCTCCCATCCATTGGTCAAGATCTCACTTGAACGCTGTGGAAGCCAGTGAGGTGCTCAGCCTCCACATGTACCCAGGATGTTGTTCCACAGCATAGAGACTCTCTGGGTGATGAATCTGTCCCTCCAGCACATCCTATTAATATCTGTGTTGAGGTTTAGGTCTCCTGCCCTTGTAGTTCTGATGGATGTAGAGGTCTCTATGGAGGTGAAGCATGTTCAATAATTCTGGGTTGGACATAGCCTTGTATGTCAGGCACCATAGGTCACCTCTGGAGCAGGCGGTGAAGTGACTGAATACAGCTGGAATCCACTTCAGTCGGTTTGCAGCATAAGAAATATGTTTGAGACCCTTTCACCTCCTGTTGAGGAATTTGTGGGTCCATCCAATTGCACGCAAGGTATTTGGGTCAGATACATTCTGAATGGGGCATTGTATGCAATCATTGGTCTGATGAGTGATGAGTACAGGGGAACAATGACCTCCCTTGATCTAGATGTGAATCCCGTGCATGATGAGGTGGCCAATGTAGAAGGCCTTCCAAACTACCCCTGGCAATGTGAGTGTCAAACAAAAGGTTACTGTCAACCTGGGTGCCCAGGTCCCACTGCTGATAACCCTCCTCTGTGCTTAAAGGATTGCCACCTAGATGGGGAAGTAGTGGTAACCTTGTTCTTCCTGAAGGGTATGGCTATGCATTGTTTTTAGTGTTTAATGTACGGTCATGGCTGTGGCACCAGTTATCCGTGTCTATGAGACCCTTCTGAAGGATGTCTGTGTCAGATGGGTTTCCAACTGTGCTTCCCAGTTTGCAGTCATCGTCCAAACTTTGTCAGCCATAATCCTCCTGTGTTTGCTTTCTAAATTGCTTCCTGAAAGAGTAGATGCTGAACAAATATGGGCCCAGGACTGAGCCCTGTGGGACACCACCTGTGACAGCTCTGGAGTGTGACATGGCACCAGCTTAACTTTGACCCTGTGTGTGTCCGTCACTTAGCTAGTTTGCAACCCATGCTGTGATGTATGGGTCTTCCACAATTAAGCTGGTGATGTTTTCAATGATACCTGGTGGGGTATTGTGTCCGAATGCCTTTGCTAGGTCAAGGTAGGCTGTGTGGACTGCCCCGCCACATCGTCAGTGGCCTGGGTGACTGTTTTGAAAAAAGTCAACCAAGTTTAAAAGGCATGATCTGCCCTTGACAGAAAGCCAAACTGGATTGTATCCAATGTCTGCAAGTCCCCTATGTGTCTTCATTTATAATTCCCATTATGATCCTCTCCAGCAAGCTTAGCAGAACAGGCTTGTCAAGCTGATGGGATGGTAGTTTCTGGAGTTGGTAGGAGGGCACCTCCTTTGTGAGAGTGGGTCCACCATGGCCGTATGCCACTCCTTGGGCACATATCCTGAGGGTGAGGGCTAAGATTAAACAGCTGCCCCTAACTGGGCGGGTGTAATTACTCATTGAGTTCATGGAGCACCACAACTGGGGTCACCATCTGGTCCCATGGATAAAAGTGTTTTCTGCCTTGGATAGAGCAGTTCCACACCCCAGCATTGGAGATGTATGGGGGGCTACCCAAATCCTCTTAAGCAGTGTAGATACCCCCTCCAGTTGGGGGGGAGGGAGGGAGGGAGAATCTGCAATGAACCTGTCAGCCAGTATGTTGGCAATGTCTGTAGGTGCAGTGATATCTACATCATTCGAACTAATTCTGAGCATATCTGGGAGTTCCCCTCCCCAGGTTTCCCAAACTATAGGAGCAAAAGGCCTCACATGATTGTCCCCTTGAGTCCTGGAGTGGGTTTACTCTCAAAACTCTTGCCTCGGATGTGATTGTATGGGGGAGACCCAGTGTTTTTTACTCACAATGAGCAGGTAGGTTAATCTTTCCTCTCCCACGGCAGTTATGCTCTATCTTGTAGTAGCCCCTTCCTTATGTTGTGCGAGAGTTTGTTTATGGCTAGGGTCCACACAGACTGGATGCTTGCCTGTGGTACAAAGAGTCTCTTTGTTTTGTTTGGGATTGCCTGATCCATGCAGTCCCTGGAGGTGCTGGGTAGAAGGCATTTGTACCAGTGCGATACAAGTGGCTTTGGAGTAATGGTGTCCAGGGCTGGCTTGGGGGCCTTGAAAGAGACCCTTCACACCAGTCCTTGAGAAAATCATGAAGTCGGCATCTGAGAAGGTCTTAGCACTGTTTGTTTTTCCATCACAGGGGTGTGGTGGGATCATGGACTCCCCGCACTGAGAGTAACTATGCATCTGATCTCACCAATGATGGAGTATACTGCTGAGTGTTGAACAGTGTGACCCCATGTTCGTGATGATGATTTCTAGTATGTTGCCTCCACTTTTGAGGGAGATTGGGACCAGTTGTTCCATGGCATTTGGGAAAGTCGTATGAACTCTAAAATGGAACCTTTGTGTGTTAGAGTGTTGTGGCATACGATTAGTGATCCCAAGAGATCTATATGTGGATGGGTGCGAATCAGCCAAATTTTGTGTTGATGGTGTTTGGAGCATACATTTATCCCCTTCAGTGTTTCGCAGTTATAGCTGTGGAGGTACCTGAGTTGAGAAGAGGGTTGCATGTAATGCTACCCTGAACCGCAGTAGCAGTCTTGCCTATGGTCACCTGGCACCTGGATGGTCCTCCGATGCATCGTGTGTGTTGCCACCAACAATAAGGTGAGGGTGTCCTTGATGAATACTCTGCATGACACCCACCATCCTTCTTGATGTTGTCCGGATGCTGGTGCCCGGAATGCATGATATGAGGTAACAATCTCGAGCAGTGCCGGGGTGCTGTCAGAAGCTGTGAACCAGGTTTCGGAGGCACAGCTTTGCAGACACTCAATGCTGCTATACTGAGGAAGGGCATAGAGTGTGTGCGCAGCTTGAGGTTGAGACCTTCTGGCATTGGAGCAGCAGTACCCTTGAAGTGTCCCTCTCATTTTACTGTGTTCTAGGGTTGGTAGGTGTAGTATCTTCGAATCTTGCATAAAAAAGGCACAATGGGGGTGGCAAGAGCATCATCCCAATCTGAAGCCTCCAGGGAATTTGACAGGTGCAAGCCGTCCCCTTGCAAAATCACCGTTGCTGTCCAGCATGTCGTCCCAGGCAGACAGACATTGGACCCCTTGAATGACACCATAGTCTAAGCAAAATAATGCACAGCTGATCATCTTGTCTCTGTTTATGTGGCATCAAGTACTTGGTGAAGGTGCAGGATACTGCTGAAGGTCAGGGTCATACCTGCCTGGCCTACATAATCAGAGGGATCCCTCCTTTTATGTCCTCTTTCCATGTAGTCCAGGGAGGTACATCTCAAGGTCGTTCACACCAGCATGGATAATGACTGGGGTCAGACCTGTACTTGCAGTTGAGAGTGACCTGAGTGCTTGCGGCTATGTGGGTGGGATTCCAGTGCCCGAGGCAACGCTTACTGTGACCTCCCCTCCCGCACCCGATCTGGTGAGCGGGACAGTCAGTGTCAACCTGACTAATGGAGTAACCATAGAACAAGTGTGTCTGGCATTGTTTCTTTTGGCCTTAAGGGGGGCTGTGACTGTTTTGGCACACCGACTCTGTGTGGTCAATGTAGTTGCATGTGCTGTGCCCATAATGGAGGCAGTTGTGTGAAATTGTCTGCTGTGGTGGCCACTGCCATTCCGGAATAGAATCACTGAGTCTAGAGCCTCACTCGAAAGTGGTAATGCTGTGTGTCTATGTGTATGATCTTTAAGTTGTGATAGTGCCAATGTGGAGACTGGATTTCTGATGTGTTGTGTGTGGTTACCTTCTCACCTTCTCTCTGGTCTTGCTAGTCACACTATGTTGAGAGAGCTCAGCCTCCACTTTGGCTATATAGTTGCATCTCCTCACATGTATGTGTGTTTTATGGCAGAAGGGAGAGGGTTGTCAGTGTACACATGAGGCAAGTAAAAATAACATTGCCTCACATTTTCCCAGGGTTCACCAGCTGAGCAGGAGAGGACACTCAGCATTACTGAAGTCTCTAGACATGCTAGAAGGGAATAGACAAAAACGTATGTTGGAATACAAGGGAGATATCAAAGCTTCTCCCCAAACCACATCATACTGTTTGATTGACAATAGCTACACATACACCGGGTGTTTCATAGTGTGTCACCAGATCTCTACTCCTAGCCTATCTGCCCTAGTGCATGTTATGCTAAGCAAAGCCTAGCCATATAGTGACGTGTGGCTATTGCCACCCTTTATACTGAAGCATGAGTGTACATGAATAGATTATGATGATTGTGCCTTT
>NW_025053736.1:0-11105 GCF_019279795.1 Protopterus annectens | reverse complement strand
CATTTTTGTGTTATTGGTATAACTGATTTTTCAGCGTGTGTGTTATCTAACTCAAGGATCACCTGAATAAAATTAGACCTGTTAGTAACAGCCTGCATTTAATTGCTGCAAAATGTGTTCTGAGAGACTGCTTTCCAATCTATCTGCAGATATACAGAGCTGAGTATATTTTTTTGGTTTTAGAGTTTGTACTGTTAGTTGTTGTTTAGTTCTCTGTTGAAACTTTCCCCCCTTATTTTCTGCAGTGTCTTCAGTTGGCATAACTGTTCTTTACAGCTTGTGTGTTATCTAACTCAAGGATCACTTGCATAACATTAGACCTGTTAGTAACAGCCTGCATTTGATTGCTAGAACTTTTGTTCTGAGAGACTGCTTTCCACGCTATCTGCAAATGTATAGATTTGAGTATATTTTTTTGGTTTTAGAGTTTGTACTGTTAGTTATTGCTTTCATCTCTGTTGAAACTGTCCCACTCCTATTTTCTGCCTTGTCTTCAGTTGCTATAACTTTTTTTTACAGCTTGTGTGTTATCTAACCCAAGCATCACGTGCATAAAATTAGACCTGTTAGTAACAGCCTGCATTTAATTGCTGGAACCTGTGTTCTGAGAGACTGCTTTCCAATCTGTCTGCAAATATACAAAGCTAAGTATATATTTTTGGGTTTTAGAGTTTGTTAATTGTTGCTTAGATCTCTGTTGAAACTGTTGTCTCCCTGTTCTGAGAGACTGATTTCCAATCTATCTGCATATATACGGAGCTGATTATATATTTTTTTGGTATTAGAGTTTGTACTGTTAGTTGTTGCTTAGATCTCTGTTGAAACTGTCCCCGCTATTTCTGCCATGTCTTCAGTTGGTATAACTGATTTTCACAGCTTGTGTGCTATCTAACTCAACTGCATTTAATTGCTACAACTTGTGTTCCGAGAGACTGCTTTCCAATCTATCTGCAAGTATAGAGAGCTGAGTATATTATTTTGGTTTTAGTGTTTGTTGATTGTTGCTTAGATCTCTGTTGAAACTGTTGTCTCCCTGTTCTGAGAGACTGCTTTCCACTCTATCTGCAAATAAACAGATATGAGTTTATTTTTTGGTTTAAAGTTTGTACTGTTAGTTGCTGTTTTGATCTCTCTTGAAAGTGTCCCACCCCTACTTTCTGCCTTGTCTTCAGTTGGTATAACTGTTTTTTACAGCTTGTGTGTTATCTAACCCAAGCATCACATGCATAAAATTATACCTGTTAATCACTGACTGCATTTAATTGCTGGATCCTGTGTTCTGAGAGACTGATTTCCAATCTATCTGCAAATATACAAAGCTAAGTATATGTTTTGGGGGGTTTAGAGTTTGTTAATTGTTGCTTAGATCTCTGTTGAAACTGTTGTCTCCCTGTTCAGAGAGACAGCTTTCCAATCTATCTGCAAATATACAGACCTGAGTATATTTTTTTGGTATTAGAGTTTGCACTGTTAGTTGTTGCTTAGATCTCTGTTAAATCAGTCCTGCCCTATTTTTTGCCATGTCTTCTGTTGGTATAACTGGTTTTCACAGCGTGTGTGTTAATTAACTCAAGGATAACTTGCATAAAATTACACCTGCTAGAAACAACCTGCATTGAATTGCTGGAATCAGTGTTCTGAGAGACTGCTTTCCAGTCTATCTGCAAATATACAGAGCTGAGTATATATTTTTCGGTTTTAGAGTTTAATTGTTGCTTAGATCTGTCTCGAAACTGTTGTCTTACTGTTCTGAGAGACTGCTTTCCAATCTGTCTGCAAATATACAGAGCTGAGTATTTTTTTGGGGTTTTAGAGTTTGTCCTTTTAGCTGTTGCTTAGATCTTTGTTGAAACTGTTTTCCCCACTCCCCTATTTTCTGCTGTGTCTTCAGTTGGAATACCTGTTTTTTACAGCTTGTGTGTTATCTAACTCATGGATCACTTGCATAAAATTAGCCCTGTTAGTAACAGCCTGCATTTAATTGCTGGAACCAGTGTTCTGAGAGACTGCTTTGCAATTTACATGCAAATATACAGAGCTGAGTATATATTTTTTTGGTTTTAGAGTTTGTTAATGGTTGCTTAGATCTCTGTTGAAACTGTTGTATCCCTGTTTTGAGAGACTGCTTTCCAATCTATCTGCAAGTATACATAGCTGAGTATATTTTTTGGTTTTAGAGTTTGTTGATTGATGATTAGATCTCTGTTGAAACTGTTGTCTCCCTGTTCTGAGAGACTGCTTTGCACACTATCTACAAATATACATATTTGAGTATATTTTTTGGTTTTAGAGTTTGTACTGTTAGTTGTTGCTTTGATCTCTGTTGAAACTGTCCACCTTTATTTACTTCCTTGTCTTCAGTTGATATAACTGTTTTTACAGCTTATGTGTTATCTAACCCAAGCATCACGTGTATAAAATTAGACCTGTTAGTAACAGCCTGCATTTAATTGCTGGAACCTGTGCTCTTAGAGACTGCTTTCCAATCTGTTAGCAAATATACAAAGCTAAATATATATTTTTTGGGTTTTAGAGTTTGTTAATTGTTGCTTAGATTTATTTTAAAACTGTTGTCTCCCTATTCTGAGAGACTGCTTTCCAATCTACCTGCAAATATACAGAGCTGAGCATATTTTTTGGTATTAGAGTTTGCACTGTTAGTTGTTTCTTATATCTCTGTTGAAACTGTCCCCCCTATTTTCTGCCATGTCTTCAGTTGGTATAACTGGTTTTCACAGTTTGTGTGTTATCTAACTCAAGGATCACTTGCATAAAATTAGATCTGTTAGTAACAGCCTGCATTTAATTGGTGGAACATGTGTTCTGAAAGACTGCTCTCCAATCTATCTGCAAAAATACAGA
Source organism: Protopterus annectens (assembly GCF_019279795.1). Lineage (NCBI taxonomy): Eukaryota > Metazoa > Chordata > Ceratodontiformes > Protopteridae > Protopterus > Protopterus annectens. The sequence continues at coordinate 8,243 of NW_025053736.1, read as the reverse complement.
GCTGAGTATATATTTTTTTTAGTTTTACAGTTTAATTGTTGCTTAGATCTCTGTTGAAACTGTTGTCTCCCTGTCCTACAAGACTGGTTTCCAATCTATCTACAAATATACAGAGCTGAGTATATTTTTTTGGCTTTAGAGTTTGCACTGTTAGTTGTTGCTTAGATCTCTGTTGAAACTGTTCCCCCTATTTTCTGCCGATGATCTTTCCGGTTGGTTTATAACTTTGTTTTCTACCAGCTTGTGTGTTATCTAACTCAAGCATCACTTGCATAAAATTAAGACCTGATTAGTAACAGCAACCTGCATTTCTGATGATTGGGTTTTGGAACCTGTGTTCTGAGAGATTGCTTTCAATCTGTCTGCAAATATACAAAGCTAAGTATATATTATTTTTTGGTTTTAGAGTTTATTAATTGTTGTTTAGATCTCTGTTGAATCTTGTTTGTCTCCCTGTTCTGAGAGACTGCATTTCCAATCTATTCTGAAAATATACAGAGCTGAGTATATATTTTTTGGTTTTAGAGTTTGCACTGTTAGTTGTTGCCATGATCTCTTTAGGCTACTCCCCCCTTGTTTTCTGCCGTGTCTTCAGTTGGTATAACTGGTTTTCACAGCTTGTGTGTTATCTAACTCAAGGATGACTTGCATAAAATTAGAAGATTTAGCAACAGCCTGCATTTAATTGGTGGAACATGTGTTCTGAAAGACTGCTTTCCAATCTATCTGCAAATATACAAAGCTGAGTATATATTTTTTTGGTTTTAGAGTTTAATTGTTGCTTGGATCTCTGTTGAAACTGTTGTTTCCCTGTTCTGAGAGACTGTTTTAAAATCTATTCACAAATATACAGAGCTAAGTATATATTTTTTGGTTTTAGAGTTTAATTGTTGCTTGGATCTCTCTTGAAACTGTTGTCTCCCTGTTCTGAGAGACTGTTTTAAAATCTGTCCACAAATATACAGAGCTAAGTATATATTTTTTTGGTTTTAGAGTTTGTGCTGTTAGTTGTTGCTTAGATCTCTGTTGAAACTGTCCCCACTATTTTCTGCCTTGTCTTCAGTTGGTATAACTGTTTTTTGCAGCTTGTGTGTTATCTAACTCTAGAATCACTTGCATAAAATTAGACCTATTAGTAAGAGCCTGCATTTCATTGCTGGAAAGTGTGTTCTGAGATAATGCTTTCCAATCTATATGCCGATATATAGAGCTGAGCATATCTTTTTTTTTTGGTTTTAGAGTTTCCCCCCCCAAAAAAAAATTGGTTTTTTTTTTTAAAAAGGAAGGGTTTTTTTTTTTTTTTTTAAACTGTTTTTTTTGTTTTTAAAATTTTTCCCTTTTTTTTTTTTTTAAAAAAAATTTTTTTGCTTTTTAATTTTTTAAAAAATTTTTAAAAAAATTTTCCCGGTTTTTTTTTCCCCCCTTTTGGGGAAAAAAGGTTTTAAAAATTTTTTTTTTAAAAGGGGGGTTTTTTTTTTTTTAAATTTGTTTTTTTTTAAACCCCTTTTCCCGGGAAAAAAGGTTTTAAAATTTTTTTTTTTTTTTAAAAATTTTTTTTTTTTTAAATTTTTTTCCCCCCCCTTTTTTTCCCCCCGCAAAAATTTTTTTTTTTTTATTTTTTTTGAAAAAAAGGTTATTAAAAAAAAATTTTTTTGGGAACCCCTTTTTAAAACCCCAGTTTTCAAAAAATTTTTTTTAAATTTTTTTTTTTTTAAAAATTTTTTTTTTTAAATTTTTAAATTTTTTTTTTTTTTTTCCCTTTTGGGAAAATTTTTTTTTAAAAAAAAGGGGGTTTTTTTTGGGTTTTTTTTCTGAAATTTTTTCCCCCCCCCCTTTTTTTTTTTTTTATTTTTTTTTTTGGGGGAAAATTTTTTAAAAAAAAAAAGGTTTTTTTTTTTGGAACCCCCTTTTTTTTTTTTCCCTTTTTAAAATTTTAAAAAAAATTTTTTTTTCTGGGGTTAAAATTTTTTTTTTTTTTTTTTTTTTCCCTTTTAAATTTGTTTTTTTTTAAAAATTTTAAAAATTTTTTTTTTTGGTTTTTTTTTGGTTTTTTTTAATTTTTTTTTTTTTTCCCCCCCCCTTTTTTTTTTTTTTTTTTTGGGGGTTTTAAAAGGGGTTTTTAAAAAAAAAAAAAAAAATTTTTTAAATTTTTTTTTTTGGGGGAAAAATTTTTTAAAAAATTTTAAAAAAAAAAATTTTTTTTTAAATTTTTTTTTTTAAGTTTTTTTTGGTTTTTTTTCCCGGGGGTTTTTTTAAAAAAAAAACCCCTTTTTTTTTGGTTTTTTTTGGGGTTTTGGTTTTTTTTTTGGGTTTTTTCCCCTTTTTTTTCCCCAATTTTTTTTTTTTGGGTTTTTTTTAAACCGGTTTTTAAAAAAATTTTTAAAAAAACCCCTTTTTGGGGGGTTTTTTGGGGGTTTTTTTTTTAAAAATTTTAAAAAAAATTTTTTTTTTTAAATTTTTTTTTTTTTTTTTTGGGCTTTTTTTTTTCGGGGGTTTTTTTCCCAAAACTGCTTTTAAAACGGGAAATTTTTTGGGGTTTTTTTTTTTTTTTTTTTTTTTTTTTTTTTTAAACCCCCCCCTTTTGCCTTTTTTTTTTTTTTTGGGTTTTTTTTAAATTGGGAAAAAAAAATTTTTTGGGGGCCAAAAAAATTTGAATTGGGGGGGTTTTTTTAATTAAAAAAATTTTTATTTTTTTTTTTTAATTTTTTTGTTTTTTTTGAATTTTTTCCCCCCGGGGGTTTTTTTAAATTAAAAAAATTTTTTTTTTTTGGTTTTGGTTTTATTTTTTTTTTTTGTTTCCCCCCCCTTTTTTTCGTTTTTTTAAAAAAATTTTTTTTTTTTAAAAAAAAAAATTTTTTAAAATTCCGTTAGTAAAGCCTGCATTTAATTTCTGGAACCTGTTTTGGATTTTTTTTTTTTAAAAAAAAAAAAAGGGGAAATTTTTTTTTTTTTTTTTTTTTTTTTTTTTTTGGGGGTTTTTTTCCCCCGCCCCCTTTTTTTTTTTTTTTGGGTTTTTTTTTGGGTTTTTTTAAAAAGGAAAAAAAAATTTGGGGAAAAAATTTTTTAATTTTTTTTTTTAAAAATTTTAAATTTTTAAATTAAAAAATTTTTTTTTTTTTTTAAATTTTGTTAATTTTTTAAAAATTTTTCCCTGTTTTTTCTTTTTTTAAAAACCCAAAAAAAATTTTGTTTTGGTTTTTTTTTTTTTTTTGTTTTTTTTTAAAATTTTAAAACCCCCCCTTTTTTTTTGGTTTTTTTTAAATTTTTTTTTTTTTTTAAAAAAAAGGGAAAAAAGTTTTTTTTTCCCCTTTTTGGGATTTTTTAAAAAAAAAAAGGGGAAAAAAAGGTTTTTTTTTTTTTTTTTTTTGGGTTTTTTTGGGGTTTTTTTTTAAAAAATTTTAAAAAAATTTTTTTTTTTATGGGAGTTTTTTTTTTTTTTTTTTCCGGGTTTTTTTTAACCCCCCTTTTTTTTTTTTTGGGGGAAAACTTTTAAAAGGGGGAAAAAATTAACCGGGCCCCTTTTTAATTTTTTTTTTTTTTTTTTTTTAGGTTGTTTTTTTTAAAAAAAATTTTTTTATAAATTTTTTTTTTAAATTTTTTTTAAAACTTTTAAATTTTTTTAAAAAGAGGGTTTTTTTTTTTTAAAAAACCGGGTTTTTTTTTTTTTTTAAACTGTTTTTTTTAATTCTTTTTTTTTTTTTCCCCCTTTTTTTTTTTTAAAAATTTTTTTTTGGTTTTAAAAAACCCCAAAAAAGGTTTGGTTTTTTTTAAAAAAAATTTTTGGGGTTTTTTTTTTAAATTTTAAAAGGGCAAAATTTTTTTTTTTTTTTTTTTTAAGACCCCCCAAATTTTTTTTTGGGGTTTTTTTTTTTTTACGGGGTTTTTTTTTTTGGTTTTTTTTTTTTTCCCCTCTTTCTTTTTTTTTTCCCCCCTTTTTTTTTTAAAAAAAAAATTTTTTTTAAAATTTAATTTAATTTTTTTTTAAAAAAAGAGGGTTTAAAACAAAAAAGGGGTTTTTTTTTTTTTTTTTTTTTTTTAAAAATTAAATTTTTTTTTTTGTTTTTTTTTTTTTTAAAAAAATTTGGGGTTTTTTTTTTTTTTTTTTTTTTCAAGTTTTTTTTTTTTTCCCCCCCTTTTTTTTTTTTTTTTGGAATTAAATTGTTTTTCTTTTTTTTTTTTTTAATTTTTAAAAATTTTTTTTTTTTTTCCCGGCCCCCAAAAAAAAAATTTTTTTTTCCCCCTTTTTTAAAGTAAAATTTTGTTTAAATTTTTTTAATTTTTTTTAAAAAGTTTTTTTTGGGGGTTTTTTTTTTTTTTCCGGCTAAATTTTTTTTTTTTGGGGTTTTTTTTTGAAAAAACGGGCCCCTTTTTTTTGGTTTTTTGGGTTTGGTTTTTTTTTTTTAAACTTTTTTTTTTTTGGGTTTAATTTGCCCTGCAAACGGGGTGCTCTTAGAGACTGCTTTCCAACTAAGTTAGCAAATATACAAAGCTAAATATATATTTTTGGGTTTTAGGAGTTTGTTATTGTTGCTTAGATTTATTTTAAAACTGTTGTCTCCCTATTCTGGAGAGATCGCTTCTAATCTACTCAGTAAATACAGAGCTGAGCAGTGGCTTTTTGGTATTGAGCTCAATTGTTAGTTGCTGTTTTGATCTCTGGTTGAAACTGTCCCCTATTTATCTGCTGGCTTGTCTTCAGTTGGTATAACTGGTTTTCACAGTTTGTGTGTTATCTAACTCAAGGATCACTTGCACAAAATTAGATCTGTTAGTAACAGCCTGCATTTAATTGGTGGAACATGTGTTCTTAGGAGAGACTGCTTTCCAACCCATCTGCAAATACACAGAGCTGAGTATATATATTTTTAGTTTTAGAGTCGTTGTTAATTCGTTGCTTAGATCTCTGAAGCAAGGAAAACTGTTGTCTCCCTGTTCTGAGAGATCGTTGCTTTCCAACCTACTCTACAACTATACAGAGCTGAGCATATTTTTTGGTATTAGAGTTTGCACTGTTAGTTGTTTCTTATATCTCTGTTGAAACTGTCCCCCCTATTTTCTGCCATGTCTTCAGTTGGTATAACTGTTTTTTATAGCTTGTGTGTTATCTCACCCAAGCATCACATGCATACAATTAGACCTGTTAGTAACAGCCTGCATTTAATTGCTGGAACCTGTGTTCTGAGACATTGCTTTCCAATCTGTCTGCAAACATACAAAGATAAGTATATATTTTGGGGTTTTAGAGTTTGTTAATTGTTGTTTAGATCTCTGCTGAATCTGTTGTCTCCCTGTTCTGAGAGACTGCTTTCCAATCTATCTGAAAATATGCAGAGCTGAGTCTATATTTTTTTGGTATTAGAGTTTGCACTGTTAGTTGTTGCCATGATCTCTTTTGAAACTGCCCCCCCCCCCTGTTTTCTGCCGTGTCTTCAGTTGGTATAACTGGTTTTCACAGCTTGTGTGTTATCTAACTCAAGGATGACTTGCATAAAATTAGAAGATTTAGCAACAGCCTGCATTTAATTGGTGGAACATGTGTTCTGAAAGACTGCTTTCCAATCTATCTGCAAATATACAAAGCTGAGTATATATTTTTTTGGTTTTAGAGTTTAATTGTTGCTTGGATCTCTGTTGAAACTGTTGTTTCCCTGTTCTGAGAGACTGTTTTAAAATCTATTCACAAATATACAGAGCTAAGTATATATTTTTTGGTTTTAGAGTTTAATTGTTGCTCTCTGAAACTGCATAATTTCTGTTCTGAGAAAGACTGTTTTAAAACTGTCCACAAATAAGTTGTTTGGATCTCTCTGAAACTGTTGGTTCCTCAAGTTCTGAGAGACTGTTTTAAAATTCGTCCACAACATACAGAGCTAAGTATATATTTTTTTGGTTTTAGAGTTTGTGCTGTTAGTTGTTGCTTAGATCTCTGTTGAAACTGTCCCCACTATTTTCTGCCTTGTCTTCAGTTGGTATAACTGTTTTTTGCAGCTTGTGTGTTATCTAACTCTAGAATCACTTGCATAAAATTAGACCTATTAGTAAGAGCCTGCATTTCATTGCTGGAAAGTGTGTTCTGAGATAATGCTTTCCAATCTATATGCCGATATATAGAGCTGAGCATATCTTTTTTTTTTGGTTTTAGAGTTTGTTATTTGTTGCTTATATCTTTGTTGAAACTGTTGTCTACTTGTTCTGAGAGGCTGCTTTTCACTCTAACTGCAAATATACAGAGCTGAGTATATTTTTTTTGGATTTAGAGTTTGTACTGTTAGTTGTTGCTTAGATCTTTGTTTAAATTGTTTGCCCCACCACACCCCTTTTTCTGCCATGTCTTTAGTTGGTATAACTGTTTTTTAACGCTTGTGTGTTACCTAACTTAAGGATCACTAGCATAAAATAGACATGTTAGCAACAGTCTGCATTTAATTGCTAGAACTTGTATTCCGAGAGACTGCTTTCCAATCTATCTGCAAGTATAGAGAGCTGAGTATATATATATTTAATTTTAGAGTTTAATTGTTGCTTAGATCTCTGTTGAAACTGCTGTCTCCTTGTCCTGAGAGACTCCTTTGCAATCTATCTGCAAATATACAGAGCTGAGTATATTTTTTTGGTTTTAGAGTTTGTACTGTTAGTTGTTGCTTAGATCTCTGTTGAAACATTTTTCACCACCCCCACTTATTTTCTGTCGTGTCTTCAGTTGATATAACTATTTTTTACAGCTTGTGTGTTATATAACTCAGTGATCACTTGCATACAATTAGACCCGTTAGTAACAGCCTGCATTTAATTTCTGGAACCTGTCTTCTGAGAGAATGCTTTCCAGTCTATCTGTAAATATACAGAGCTGAGTATATTTTTGGATTTAGAGTTTGTACTGTTTGTTGTTGCTTAGATCTCTGCTGAAATTGTTTTCCCCACCCCACCCTAACAACATAACAACAACTGCTGCTAAGTGTCTTTAGTTGGTATAACTGTTTTTTTGCAGCTTGTGTGTTATCTAACTTAAGGATCACTTGCATAAAATAGACTTGTTAGTAACACCCTGCATTTAATTGTTAGAACTTGTGTTCCAAGAGACTGCTTTCCAATCTATCTGCAAGTATACAGAGCTGAGTATATTATTTTGGTTTTAGAGTTTGTTGATTGTTGCTTAGATCTCTGTTGAAACTGTTGTCTCCCTGTTCTGAGAGACTGCTTTCCACTCTAGCTACAAATATACAAATTTAAGTATATTTTTTTGGTTTAAAGTTTGTACTGTTAGTTGTTGTTTTGATCTCTTTTGAAATTGGCGCACCCCTATTTTTTGCCTTGTATTCAGCTGGTATAACTGTTTTTTACAGCTTCTGTGTTATGTAACCCAAGCATCATGGGCATAAAATTAGACCTGTTTTTAACAGACCGCATTTAATTGCTGGATCCTGTGTTCTGAGAGATTGCTTTCCAATCTGTCTGCAAATATACAAAGCTAAGTATATATTTTGGGGGGTTTTAGAGTTTAATTGCTGCTTAGATCTCTGTTGAAACTTTTGTCTTTCTGTTCTGAGAGACTACTTTCCAATCTATCTGCAAAAATACAGAGCTGAGTATATTTTTTGGTATTAGAGTTTGCACTGTTAGTTGTTGATTAGATCGCTGTTGAAACTGCCCCCCCCCTATTTTCTGCTGTGTCTGCATTTGGTATAACTGGTTTTGACAGCTTGTATGTTATCTAACTCAAAGATCACTTGCATAAAATTAGAACTGTTAGTAACAGCCTGCATTTAATTGCTGGAATCTGTGTTCTGAGAGACTGTTTTCCAATCTGTCTGCAAATATATAAAGCTAAATATATATATATTTTGGGTTTTAGAGTTTGTTAATTGTTGCCTAGATATTTGTTAAAACTGTTGTCGCCCTATTCTGAGAGACTGCTTTCCAATCTACCTGCAAATATACAAAGCTGAGTATATTTTTTTGGTATTAGAGTTTGCACTGTTAGTTGTTGCTTAGATCTCTGTTGAAACTGCCCCCCCCCCTATTTTCTGCCTTGTCTTCAGTTGGTATAAGTGGTTTTCACAGCTTGTGTGTTATCTAACTCAAGGATCACTTGCATAAAATTAGACCTGTTAGTAACAGCCTGCATTTAATTGGTGGAACCTGTATTCTGAAAGATTGCTTTCCAATCTATCTGCAAATATACAGAGCTGAGTATATTTTTTTTGGTTTTAGAGTTTAATTGTTGCTTAGATATCTGTTGAAAC
>NW_025053735.1:0-10478 GCF_019279795.1 Protopterus annectens | reverse complement strand
TTATTCATATCAGCCACTCACTGTGAAATGAGAAGCAAGTGGACTAGCCAGATGCCCATATACTTCTGATGTGCAACTTAGGAGACAGGCAACTCCAAAAAACTTGGGTAGATAAGAAAACACAGAACTTAAGAAATCATTGAGTGGAACCATAATGAATGATTTGTAGCTTGGAGGTATTTATTTGAATGTCATATTTACTATACTATACTTTACAGTTCATTAAAAGTGAGAAATTGAGCATATTGTATGCACTGGGCATTTTTAGTAGACAAGAGAGTGACCAGGCAGGTCATCTGCATACAGAGCTGCATTAAGACAGAAGAGATCCATTGTTAGATCATTGATAATCAGTTAAAAATTTGGGATGGGATTTCCGAGACATGATCCCTGAAGTTTCCTGTCTTTTCACAGTGCATTTATAGCTTCTTGCCTCTCACTCTCTCTCTCTCTCTCTCTCTTTCATGGAGCCATTAAAAAAAAACCTGGAATTCCTAAAAGCCAGCAAATCACAATGCAGAAAACAAATGTTTCGAACACACAAGGGTGAAACCTCAAGCTATAAGCATTTTTTGCAGGGTGACAAGTCCTCCTGCGCTCACCAGTGTGGGAGGCAAACCCACTACATTCCTGAACTTATATGTGTGTGTGTGTGTGTGTGTGTGTGTGTGTGTGTGTGTATATATATATATATATATATAATGTATATCAAGTCTGCAGTTGCCCAAATATGAAAAAGGAGAAATTTGCCAAAACAAAGGAGTCACTGCCAGCAAGCACACAGAAACTGGACAGGCAATGATTTCCAAAGGCAAACAGGCATCAGCATTTTGATCCTGTATGTAGTGTTACTCAGGCTCCTGATGCTCAGTGAAGGGAAATACAGTGACCTGTAGCGATGTCCTTTTAATTTATACTGCTATAATTTAAGTTATTTTACCAGCTGGCAGATCATTTTTCATTTCTATTGTCTAACATTTGTGATTTGTCTTGACCACAGAAATGACATTGAGTATTTCATTCAAAGGTCCCCCAACTCCTGTTGTCTAGGCTTTGTCTGAAAACTAGTAACCGAAAAGCACACAACTTCCAAACAGAAAAAATGCAGTTGTAGGCGCTGTTCTCCAGTAACAATAAAGGTTTTCCTCTTAATAAAATGTGGAAACTCAATTTCAATAAATTCAAGGTCCAAGTCCAACAGACCACTAGGTAAAACGTTTCAAGACACCAATTTATTTGACAAAAAAAACAGATTAAGCGCTTTCATCTCCCATGTGGAGACTTCATCAGAATCTGTTACACATACAAATCTTCAGTTTAAATACATCTAAGTAAAACACACGTAATTAATATTGACTTCTAATAGGCTGGCCATTAATTGACACTAATAAACATTGGGGTAATGCTGAACCAAACCTTTGGTAATTTACACTTGAATGTTAATACAAAGTTGTAGAGGTTCATAGGAATTCATGATCTTAACATTTCATAATTTTGTTTCCAACTTATATAAATGTTGTAAAAATTAAATATAAGTAAAATCATCAAAGAAATTGTGACAGGAAATACTCATTTCTTATTAATACATTAGTTTGGTGTATAAATACCAATAAATATATAAAAATATAAAAAATATATATAAAATGTATGTAAAATATATATATAGTATAAAATATTGTATGTTAAAACCACATTTATTCTTGTACCTTAAATAGTGTTAACAACTATATTTTAAGCTACACCCTTGATAAAAATAAAATAAAATAAAATATATTATATGTACATGCTCCATAAGGACTGAATCTGAATATTTTATTTATTTATTTATTTGTTTACATAAGTTACAACAGTTAACCATCTATCGATGTCTCTTTGGGTCATCAGCAAGAATCTTAAGGGCTGGGTTGATGGATATGTGGTCATTCAATCCATAATTTCCACATGCGTCCAACCTTAACTGCCAAACCATCTCCCTAAATTCCAGTTTGGTTTCCCAATCCCCCCCTCTCTCTTGCTTCACCACCTCTTCCAATATCCAAAATTTAAAATCTGCATCTCTACATATCCGGGTATGTCTAAATAAGGCGTTGTTGTCATTCATTTTGATAATATCTCTATTGTGTTCATATATACGTGCCCTTAAATTACGCTCAGTTTTCCTATGTAGTATTTCAGACATTTCTTACAGTAACACAAATATACCACCCCTTTTGTGTAACAACTGTAGTATTTACTACCTATCAATTTCAAATTTATATTTGGTAGTTCCAATTCTTTAGTATCTGCCATAAAACACATTGTGCACACCTACCACATCTAAAAGTACCATATTTACTACTTGCTCCACTTGGAATGTTTTTCTTTTTCTCAAGTATATTTTTCAAATTTCTGTTCTTCCTAAAAGCATATCTAAGTGGTAATTGGAAAACATCTGTCTTATTAGACATTTTACTAAACATTCTATGCATCGTTGATGCATTTTTAATCCATCTGACACCATTAAAGTGTGTCAAAACCAAAAAGGAAGTTTCTCTTCTTCATCTTTTCTGGTGCTAAACGATTTTCTACCCCAATAGTACCTATGTTTGTTAGTAGGGGTTTGTATAATGTATCCAATCTATCTGTTACAACTTTTTTGTTTGATTCAATCATGTGGTCAGGATATCCCCTTTCCTTGAACATATTGTGTAGTATTTCCATTTCTTCCATCAGTTCTGTTTTGTCAGAAGTCATTCTAGCTACTCTAATCATTTGTCCTTTTATTATATTCATCTTTGAGTGGTAGGGATGGTCACTCTTAAAATGTAAAAAAGAATTCGAGTAACATTCCTTCCGAAAAATTCTAGATTTGAATTTTTTATTTATTCTATCTTTTGTCAATTTAACATCCAAATAATGTATTTCTTCTGAGTCTGAATCGTAAGTAAACTCAAGAAACTCCATACTCTGATTGATGTGTGTAATAAATTTATTAATTTCATCTTCGGGTCCATCGCACAAAATAAATATATCGTCCAAGAATCTATAATAGCCTACAATATGTTTGTAAAAAGTAGAACTAAAGACAAAATGTTTTTCCCAGAATAACATTATAATGTTTGCGTAAATGGGGGCACAGGCAGATCCCATGGCAACCCCATCTGTTTGGTGGTATAAATCTCCTTGAAAATAAATGTAGTTATACTTCAAAACAAGTTCCATATTTTCCATAACTAGCTTAAAATCATCAGCTGTAAGAATTTTCATCTCCACTATCATATTTTCAAACCATTCCAACCCAATTTGGTGTGGAATGACCGAAAATAAATCTCTCACATCAATTGTCAAAAAAACAATACCATCCCTGTACTGGGTGCCACCTATTTTAGATAAGAAATCCCATGAATCTATTAAAATGTGTGGAAATTTCTTATAAAATTCTTTTAGTTTAACGTCCACAAAAATTGCAAGTGGTTGTGTTTTTGAACCTTGTGAGGACACAATTGGTCTTAAAGGTGGACTTTCTTTGTCCTTGTGCACCTTAGGTATACCAAATATTGCTGGAATAACTGGTTTTGTTACTCTTAAAAAATTGTATAATTCATTGTCTATTAGACCTTGTAGTAAATTGTCTTCTAAAATCATGTCTATTTTTCTGTAAGAAATATTCACTTCATTCCTAGATACTAGGCTATACCTACTATCTTTGTCCAGTATATCACATATTCTCTTAGTATAGTCCCATGTATCCATCAGCACTACCCCTCCACCTTTATCAGGTTTCATTATCCGCAAATTAACATTGTCACTTAATTGTTGTAGAGTACAAATTTCATTCTTAGTCAAATTGTGTCCTGTGGGTAAATGTTTCTTGTATCCATCCCTTATTGTACCCATGACACATCTTTCAAAATTCAATATGTTTTGGTGTATTGGGAGGTTAAAAGTACTGGCTTTCTTGAGATTAGTTTTTTTGTATTTAGTATTCCTTTCTTTGAACATGTGAAATAAATTCAACTTCCTAGTGAATAGCCTGATATCTAATAGGATTTCATCAATCCCAGGTTTTTTAACTGGGACAAATGTGAAACCTTTTGTAAACAAATTGAAATGTTCTTGTTTTACCTCAACATCTGTGTAGTTATAAATAAAAAAAATGTCTTTTGTAATTAAGTGTGTTTTACTTAGATGTATTTAAACTGAAGATTTGTATGTGTAACAGATTCTGATGAAGTCTCCACATGGGAGATGAAAGCGCTTAATCTGTTTTTTTTGTCAAATAAATTGGTGTCTTGAAACATTTTACCTAGTGGTCTGTTGGACTTGGACCTTGAATTTATTGAAATTGAGTTTCCACGTTTTATTAAGAGGAAAACCTTTATTGTTACTGGAGAACAGCGCCTACAACTGCATTTTTTCTGTTTGTCTTGAAAACTGTCCATAGATCAGTCAACCTACCTTATAATCCAATCAAAATAAATAACACTGCTGCTTAAACCTTGGTATGACGGCATAAATATATATCCTGCTTCAGCCATCTTGCTTTTCCCTCTGAAGTTTTTTAAACAAATATGTTGCATTTTCCCATAAAATGCAACAGAAAGAAAACAGTCTAGAAGGTGTTTTCTATTCTCAGTGTTTTTACTTATGTGGTATAAGCTGTCAGTAAATTTGCCTGGCTGTATATGAATGCCAATTTTCTTGTAAAACATGTTAGGTTTGCCGTAAGTAAGTTTGTAATGTGAGCCACACCAACTAAATTTTGAAATGTGTACTGAAAAATAACACTGGCAAAGAGATTATTTTAATTCATAGTTTCTATTTTAACACACACAGGTACACATTGCTCAGGTTTGATATTGCAAAATGCTGGTAAGCATTGTAAATTATGAATTTTAAACTGATTAAAGAACACCACTTCGGCTGTACAATTTGAAAGAAAAGTGAAAGGTCAATCCTAATCCATTGTACAATACCACAGGATGTAGAAACCTACAAGGTGCAAAATAGTCTATACCAATTAAACCCCAGTTTTTGGGTACATACAGGATGTAGCCGTCCCTCATAAGCAGCCTACACTTGTGGTGTCAGACCAAGAATGACCAACAAATTTCAACCCTTCTAAAATCAAGTGATTGTTTCTTTGCTTTACTACCAGCAGCTGAACTGAACTAATGGGGATTTTTCATCCATAACTGCAATGTATAAAGGGCTTTTTCACTCTTCATCCTTTCTGTGTAGCTAAAAGCCACAATGTTATAGTTTTATCATATGGCAGCCGAATCACACTGTCCAGCATGAGAATGAAAGCCTGATGAGATAAGCAGAATACTTTGAGCTCTAATGTTGACAGTAACTATGCTGTGTGGATTAAAAGCCTACCATATCAACTTTCATTATGAATTAATGGAAATGATAACACTGAATCAGAAAGTCTATGTGGATCAAGCTAGATACGCTAACAACAGTTGTACAGTCACCATCACAGCACCAAGAAGAAATAAATAATCATTGTCCATATAGTCTTAGACAACTAAAATGTCTGAACAAAGTCAGGAGATATGAGGAAATCACCCAGAATGCCCTATAATGTTAATTGTGTGTCTGAAGACACTAATGATCCAAGTATCACTGAATTCCTTGAATATCTCTTTACAGTATGACCAAAGAAGGGCACCTAGCACAAGGGCACCTAGCACATCAGAAACCTACTCATTTAATATTGTTTGATTTTAACAGCTATAGATAAACTGTATAGTTAGTCAGGAATCTCTGGAAGATAGAAATATAAATGGGATAGTATGTATTGTCTTCCCTGTGTGTAATTGGGCTTCACAATCAGTTCTGAGCCATTACAAACTATGAATTGAAAGCAGGGTAATGTTTCTGTTCATTTCTTGCACAGCAGTACAGTTGATGATTATGGCTTTGCTATGCTGGTTTCCATCAGAAGTTCATAGAGCAGTGCCAGAATTTGTGTTTCACAGTCCTTACTATTGGATTTAGAATAGACCATGGAACTTAGCTTAAACAGACAGAATTAGATACCCTTAAGTGAAACACATAAGCTCATTTCTGTAATACATATGTGTAGAATTTTACATTGGGCCCATCTACTCTGTACATATTGTCCTACCTAATTGGATAACCTATAGTTTCCTTGCTAAATGATATTCTACTTCCTTATCTGCTTTACTACAGTTACTTATGCCTGACCTTTTGGTTCTGGATTTTTTTCATTTTTGATGCACTACTTTTCTTAAAAAGGTTGTCCTAATCATCTGCAACATTCTGTGTGAAAAATATTTCATCACACCCTCTCTCTGCTGGCCTTTCTCTACCTTCAGTTTCAGTGGTTGCTGGTGACTTCAAATCAAACGTGGGCTGCATGAGACAGCTGAATGGGGTGGGGCAACTAGAAAAGGGTGGAGCTATGTTACAGTGGGGGGGGGCACTGACCATGCTTACCATTTTACATAAAATAAGTGCTGAGTCACAGTTGTACATGCTGAATAGTCTACCAAATACTATACTAAAGCACGTTTCAGAGCCAATGAAGTATTTAGGTTCTAACACAAAAAGCAAACTAAACATCTCAAACTGTTATGACTGCACATTACGTAGTAAACATACATTTTACTGTATGAAGTAATCTGCATTTTGTACAATGCCAAATAAAAAGTAAAGAGATTTGGAGATCTCACTGCACTATCTTAATTTATTATTCACAATTCAGGGTCACTACAATGCCTATTGTGCCAGTGGCTCTGAGAGACTTTGAGATGATCTCAAGGTCAGTACAATCTGCTATTACAGTTATCACAGCTGGAAGCCAGAGCACTTGTATATATAGCTTGGTTTGAGGGCTTACCTATGCAGTAATCTGCAAACAGTACTTCTTACTCTGTTTCTGTACCCAAAGAGAAGCTGTGGTCTGTTCTGGAACACATCAGGTCATACTGGATTTGATTTTTGTTTCCTTTTTCTGGACAGACAAAAGGGGCCATTTCAGGTTTCCCAAGCAAATACAGTATTCACATGACCCTGGTACCAAATAAATGCTTGTAGTATAGTACCAAGTAAGTGCCTCTGTTGTGTTCCTCTAGGTATTTCTGAAGTTTCTTACTTGCAGATAAAGTCAAGTCATCTCCCTTTTCTTTGTACAAAGAAATCAAAAACTGTTTGGTTGAAGTTTGTTATACTGTGTGTTAACTCTTTTCCTGTGGCAATCATAGCCAATGCATTCATTCTTTCCTGCCCAATACTACTACGAAGAAACATTTTAATTCTTTTCAGTTTTGAGAAACACCTTTCTGCCTCAACAGTTGGCAATGATATCATGGCTATAATCAACACCACACTGGAAATCTCAGAAAACATACTGGTTAATGAGTTGTCCACCAAGAATTGTTAACATCTTGAATGCTTTGCCACTTGCTGTAAAGTCTTCATGGCAGTACACTACTCCAAGTTTCATTCTAAGGTGTCTCTTCAACAGGAATGAATAGTATTCTATTGTTGCTGTGAATAGATTTTCTGTAAACTCTTATGTATGCTGAAAAGTTTACAGGCAGTAGCAGCTGAAAAGCCTGAAGCTGCCCACTGTGTTCAAATTGTGACATCGCTTGGAACTGTATGACATCACACACTTCCTTTTGTAGCTACAGAAAATGTCTGATGCAGTGGTTGGGATCTTGATGGTCCTAGTCTACATCTTGCCAAGATGTTCTCTGTCTGTAGGTACTATTCTGCAATGCTGTCAATATCTGATCTGACAGTTGCATTCAAAAATATATGTACATCCTTTTCAACAGTGGTTGCATCTGTGGCACGACACTGAAGCTGTCTTTACAGAGTGTCAACATGGGGCATTATATGATGGCAAATAGTCAGCCAAAATGTAAATTCATCATCAAGTGCTCGCATTAGCCCATTTACTTCCTGTACATTTGCTTCAGCAGCTGTAGGACACTTGTATAAATAATACAAACACTCTGGCAGCAGTCCAAGTTTCATATACTGCATTTACAGTACTGATATTAAACTTCTACCGCGTTCCAGACATTCATGGCATGCGTCATGCTTCTGTATTGACCAGGGCAGCTTGTCTTTGAACTGAATGTGAGAAAAAGGTAGGAATTCTACCTATAGTTAAAAAAAATGTCCTTGCTTGAGTATTATGTAGTGTTGGTCTTTGCATTACGAGATTAAGTTTGTGAGGATAGCAGTGTGCATAAGTATATTTAAATTCCTGTCGTATGATGGCCTGGACTCCATTTAAATTCCTGTCGTATGATGGCCTGGACTCCATTTAAATTCCTGTCGTATGATGGCCTGGACTCCATGCTGAACTCCACTCATAACAGATACACCATCTTAACTTTGAGCAACCATTTTTTCAGCTGGTCTCCCACTACTTCCCTTAACTGTTCACTTATCACAGCAGCAGTATGCTCTGTGGTCTGTCCAGGTAGTATAAAATATCTGCAGAAATGTCCCTGCAGCTGGCCATTGACAATATAATGAAATACAATGTCATTTTTGCCACAGCCTTGCAACATCAGTGGTTTCAGCTGCAAATAGTTCTACACATTTTGTAATACGAATCTCTTTTTTTTTTTTTCTCCTCTGCATATTGTTAGCATGCAGTCAAGGAGTTCATTTTGAATTGTTTTTTATGTTTCTTTAAAAACAGTTGATTTTATGTGTCCGGACAGCTTCCGATCAATCTTGCAGGTGAAGTCTACCAGTCTGCAGAACATTCCAGCACTCAATGAGTCTTCAGTTTCATCATGGCCTCTCAAAGCCGCTGCTTCTTCAGAACACAGCGTGATGCAGTCAGTTGGTTTATTCTACTTTCTTGTTGTGTCTTTCCATTGATAAGTGGTATCCAGTACTTATCTGAGACCTAATATCCACAGTTCCCAACATTGCAAGACTCATCTGGGTGTCAACATGTTTAGCAGACTGTTTGTTTTCTAGCCTTTTCTGCCATTCTCTTCAAGACTTTCATGTCCAGACATTCTCTTCACTGAACAATAAACATGGGAAGCAGTTTCCTCACACCCCAGGTGTGCTTGTCATAGACTACCCTGCTGAAGCTCCGTGCGTATATTCTTGACCTACTTTTACCTTGAGGTTCCATCTTGAGATCAAGTGTAGGTCTTCCACTCATCTTGATTTGTACGTTTCATCAATAGTCAAGTCTATAATATTAAAATATTTTAGATAGGTCACTGTAATAGTCTACTCATTCATTCTGGTGTTGTGGTGCTGATAACCCTGAAGTAAACATATTTACAGAAATGATTAAGTGCTACTGTTGTTTATATTTTAAGTACAGCTTCACATACAGTTTTCATTTCACTTACATTACCCCATGACCTACCTACAGTATCTGGCTTGGCCTTATCAGGATTAGCAATAATAAAAATAATAATAATGCTTTTGTTAATGTATTTTTTGATGCACATACTGTCATAGGTTGCATTTCATCTTGTTTCTCCCAAATACACATTAGTCCTGCAAAGCCAGAGTCCTTCCAGGATTAAAATAATAGATTTATTGTTACATATTAGGTATATACTATATACCTTCTCAGTCCCTCCACATAAGTTCTCCACTATTGTGGATACTTATTAAACTCTACAATCAATACTGTTGGACTTAACTCTTTTTGTAAATATGTAAATATATTTTTTAGTGTCTAAAAATATTGATATGTGTATATCATGTGTTTGCATTTCTGCTTTGTCTCTCTAACATTCTTGTATAACTGATTTTGACCATATTTTTGACTTAAATGTTTGAGTCTCTGTAAACTGTTTGTGTTTTTTTTTTTTGGAGCTTTTCTCCTCGGGTCTCCACTGAAAATGGGCCACAAGCCCAGCTGGACCAACCTGGTTGACAAATGTCAATAAATAAATAAATACATTTGTATTAGTTTAATTTTGCTGAACAGAGACCGTAATCACAGCCTGTATGCCTACCCTCCTCAATACACAATAGTCTTGCAATGCCACAATTACAACAATAAACAGCAAGGCCAGTCAACTCATTTCATTCACACACACACCCATTACCTAACTAAAGTACAGACAGAAAAGTATTACACTTTTGCAAAGCTGGAGTTACAACAACAGTAAACAGCAGGGCCACTTGTTTCATTCACACACAGCCCCAATCTCCATTGCCTACCCCACCCACAGTATCTGATTTAATCTGGCGAGGTTAAAAGACAAAAAAAAAATGACACTGTCACTAATGTAAGCATTTTTTTCACATAAACAATACTCAGAGTTCAGAGCTTGTGGTCGATCTTACTTCATTCAGAACTACAGCAGTAAAGTCACTCATTCCATCCGCACATTGCCATAGCCCATACCTCTCAACTGTCCAGATTTTCATAGAATTTCAAGATTTTTGACTCCTATTTTGGTTTGTTCCTAATAAAATTTGTTTTTTTTTTTTTTTGGCAAATCACTGGAATGATCTGAGGA
>NW_025053734.1:0-9571 GCF_019279795.1 Protopterus annectens | reverse complement strand
GTATGTTTTACTTGGGAGATATTTTCATCAGAATTATGTCATTTTAATTAGTCATGTGATCAATGTTCATAGGAATTTATAAAATTTGGTTAATTTGTGTTACCGTAGTCTGATAAATTCTTCCTTGTAAGAAAAAGCTCTAATTTGTTTTGGAAAGTAGCAAGTAAATTTATAGTCATACTTTATTGAGTTCCAGTTTTCTATTCTGTTCTACAAGTTATTATGTTTTTTTTTCTGGCATCACATAGTTAAACGTTACTATAGTAAATGTAACAAATGCAGTGGGCAGCATGAATTAATTTTGAAAGATTATGCTGCAAGGTCTTATAAAATAAATAATATTCTAAAATGTATAAAACTATATGGCTGTCAAAATGGCTTAGAAAATGTAATACGTAAGACTTGTGTCTGTATTTGCATGTAAAATTACTATCAGAACCAAACAGAAAGTCATTGGGGTTTAATGACATATAAATACTAAGCTTACATTTAAACTGGATAACTTGTCCATGCATCAAAGAATAAATTTGTGGCCTGTACTCCCTCTTTTGAAATAAAGAAGATAATTAACAATAAGCCTGCACAATGACATGAACTGCTTCATATAGAGAACAGGCTTAGCTACAAGTTTCCCAACAGTGTTTTAAGATGTCATTCAGTTTGAGCTGGTTCTAGGGAACACAAATCAGTCTTAATCTTAGTTCCAACAATGTTCTTTTTAGAAATGAAATAGCTTTGATGATGTCTGTTGCATGTTTTACATGTTGCTAACACTGTGAACAACACAAACATCTTGCTTCAGAAGTATCTGAGATCACAGAATTCTTTGAAAATTTGATTAGAGTTAAATTAATCAGAATTTGCTGACACAGATCTTAAGTTTCTGTAAAGAAAAATAATTATTGGTGGTGACCCTTTCCAAGACCACCAGTTTCATATTTTGTCCAGTTGTTAGATACTTGGATCTTCTGTGTCTTCAACACCCTCTTTAACATGATATATGGTCAAGCATTCATGCCACCTGCCATCCATAGAACCTTCCATTTCCTTCCTCTCCACTTTGATTCTGTGTGGGTTTTACCAGCAGTCGGTGCCAATGATTCCACTATCAGTCACAGTATCTTCCTCCAACATGTATGTGCAAGGCATGGCCATCCTGAACTTCATGGGACTTTGAATGTTTGAGGTGCCAGTGTGAGTTTCCTGTATGCATATTCCCCATCTGTGTAACGTGGTCACCCAGTCTCCTTTCCTTGTTATTGTACTGTGCCAAAACAAATGCTATTATGCTGATGATGTTGCTTAGATACGTTCATGCATAGCTGTCACAACAGCATGTTGCTGCACTGCTGGTGTAGCCATACGCCCTGCAACCTTGCATTAAGTGTAACATGCTTTTCTAGGTTAAGTGCACAGATTCTATGTGATGTCTATTCCTGGAAATACATGCTCTGCACCACATTCCTATCCAGGTTTATGCTGTTAACTATGGGATAATATTTATGTACAGGCCTCAGACACGCCATGTATCGTGCAGTCTGTAGTGCTGATAGTATTTTATGAATATTTATTGGTTGTTGGACATGTTTGTGCTGTTCCATAGTGGACATCATGGTGTATGAGTCAAACCAGCCTATTATGAAGTCTCTGTCTGTGTCCTCATATCCCACAATGATAATAATCTTTGATTTTTTGTACTGTGTCATTTATCTGTGAGCCTGAGCTGACTGCTTATCGAAATGAACTATAGATATATCACAGAGTTATTACATTCCACTTCATTATGTAGTAGCGTCCCCTACAATACCTCAGACCCACTGCCAGCATGTTTTTCTATTGATGTTAGAGTTTTAGCCTTGAACAGGTGTAGACTTACACCATAAGCCGCTACCCGTCAAGCAGTGTTGCCTTGTATGTTGAGTGTACCTCTGTGGAATATAATAGGTTAGTATATGTCTGTCACGTATGCACACGCTGGGACATTTAACACCTGTCTGATTGCCCTGTGTGTAATAAATGGCCCAGGTTTGAGATTTTCACACAAGCATTCCATTTTAGTGAGGTTTCTAAGACTATCAGTGCCAACTTTCTGTCACTACCTGTTGCTCGACTCTTAGTATAACTGGATTACTTTATCCTTTATCTCTTTGTAATGTTATTGTTGTGCATCTTTTGCTCTCACACTGCCCTTCAAACTGATGTTACTGCATTCCTGTTAGTTCATTAAAGGCCTTCTGATGCCCCTGTCTCATTCTGGTTTGCATTTATGTCTTACCAGTAGTTGTTATGACCACAATGACATTTGGCTATTAATATTTTCACCTTCTAAAAGTGTAAAGTTACTTTCCCTTATGCTTTTATGCAGTAGAAAGTATTTTATGTCTGGATAAATCAGTTTAGCTTGAATCACCTTTCTTACTGTTTCTTCCATTCTGGTTGTCAGCTTTTATGAAGCATTGTGTACGCATAATCATTAGCGCTGGGCAAACACGGTACTACTTGTAATTAAGTATTCATTAGTTTACACTGTTAGTATATATTTAAATCCACACACTACAAAAATATAGAGTATATATGCAATGTCTGCACATTGACCCGTGTTTGTTATTTATTTCATAATTGTGTAGTCTTACTTGGCAAAAAAACAGGCAGTTCTTTTATAGATGAGACTAGGAATGAGTAAAGTTATAAACTCAACACAACAAAGTAACTTATGTTCAATAATACAAAAATAAATGTGTTGATTCAGAGGAAGGTGGAGGACAGAGACAACATTTACAGTTTAACTAACTTGGCACTAAATTAATATATAGAATGCATAACATACAGAAGAATGCATGCAGAAGAAAACTAGAAAAATTGAAAATGATGTTTAAAATTAAGTACTAAACAGATACTGCAATGCTCACCTGCAGGATAGCAAGTAGTACACTCACCTTTGACAATGGGAAGTCCAGAAGGTTATGAGTTATATTTTTATCCAATATGCATGGGTGTATGTTCTAGTAATGAAACTAGTGTGGAAAAAATTGGTGCTGCACTCTTGAGGTACTGTCCATTGGCCAAAATGTTAAACCAAGGTTTCATATGCTTAACTTCATACTAGGTCAGCCAGATAAGGTTGAAGAAGAACTCTACTTCACATGAATGGTAAGCCTGCTCTAAAGGAGATTTCTCTGAGACAAATACCTGTCCCTCCAATATGTCCTATTTATGTCACAAGCAAGGGTAAAATCCCTAGATTGAGTAATTCTGATGCTTTTTTTTATGGATGTGCAAAGGTCCACTAGGTGGGATTCATATACCTTTTATATCCCAGTACAAACACCTCT
The DNA here is from genome assembly GCF_019279795.1 of Protopterus annectens. Classification (NCBI taxonomy): domain Eukaryota; kingdom Metazoa; phylum Chordata; order Ceratodontiformes; family Protopteridae; genus Protopterus; species Protopterus annectens. The sequence continues at coordinate 6,239 of NW_025053734.1, read as the reverse complement.
CAACAATCTATAGGAAACCAAGAACAGAGGTAGGGCTTTGATGCAATGTGCATAGGACATATTGTTCATACTGTGATGCCCGCTGTGGCACTCACACACACACCAAAGAGCCCTCAATCCCCTCACCACTTAACACCAGTGAGGTGTCCACACTTTGGAAGGATAACAACACACATATGTAAAGTACAGCTCTTATGAGTTAACACAGAGAGCTTAGTCAGTCTAGGGCTGGTTTCTCCCTTTCTCCCAGATCCCCAAAAAGATTCCCCACTGGCACAGGTATAGAGTGGAGTCTTTAGCCAGGGTCCCAAGCCAAGTCCTCCTAGCACTCTCTCTGCCCAACCAGTGTTTCATGTCCCTGCCCAAGTAGCTGGACACACACACACACACACACACACACACACACACACACACACACACACACACACACACACACACTCACACTTTGAGATAAGGACCATATACAAACTGCCATTGTATACCTCGGGGAAGGCTGACAGGTTCACTAGCTGTGCCCCCTTCTGTCCAGGCTATAGATACTAAATCCCCACCATGACCCTACTTACTGCTACTAAAAGGCCTTTACCAGTATGTCCAATAATTACTGTACACAATATTATTATCCAAATGGTAAGTGTGTGACTGAGTATAAGGTTTATTGGATAGCCTGCAGTTTCTACTATATACATGCAATGCACCTAGAGTATACTCATCTATAGTACACAAAACAGCCACAGTTGAAAGGTTTAAAAATATTTAATAATAAATAATAAAAACACAAGACAGTACCTCTACTACACAGCTAGTCGAGAGAGTTCAGACATGGGAAAATTTTCAGAATAATATTGTAGAATAGTTCTGACATCAATACAGACAACAGCTAGTCATCTCTTCCTATTTCCTAGCTATATCTAAAAGAGACACTAACGTTTAAGATCCTACTTACATACAGGTTACTGGTGGGCAGAGTGCCAGGAGTTGGATGATCTCAAGACAAAATGCAAAGTGCTCTGACTTTCCTCTCTCCTCTCTCGCCTCTGTCCCAAGTAAATTGATGTAAACACACAGTACCACTGACTCATTTCAGATACATCATTATTCTCTGTTTCCCAGGCTAATTGAAACTTAGAGTGTAACAGCCCTTGATCTGCAAAGCTGGTCAGGGAAGCCAGAGCGCACAAAAAGAGCACATATATGTAGCTATTGCCATTAACTCTGGTATCAAAACAATAGGAAGAACTCTTCATTCAGACATCTCGCTCCAAGTTTTGAGATCAAAACAATTATACAATGCTTGGATTGTCAGCTTTCCTCCAGCAGAGGCAATGTGGTTACATTTTTGAAGTTCAGCTCATTTAACACCATTTTCTTCCATATAGAACAAGCTCATGGTTTATATTAATATTTACAACTGACAGAAATATCTACAAAATTCTATCTGGCTAGGCTGGCAGTCTTCACATATCTTGACATATCTCCCCCTCCCCCCCTCACCGCAGAACTCAAGCTAGTTTTTCAAGTGACCCTTGAGAAATGCTGCTTGAGAGGGTTAGGTCTATCTGAGTTTACCTTATCACATTCCCTGTCTTGAGATCCCATCTACAATGGCATTGCTACTCCCACTGCAGTGCGCACTGACATATCAGCGGGCGCCCAAACCCAGGTCCCAATTCAGTAAATCCTGGAATATTGCTGGCTGGTTCAGTTTAACCATGTGCTAGGGATTTCGTGGATCTGTCACTGTTATGAATTTTCTTCCATACAGATAAGGCTGAAGATTCTGCAGAGCCCACGCTATTGCTAGACATTCCTTTTCTACAGCTGCATGCTAACCTCCCCAGTTGGGTTTCATGACTGGTATAAACCACTGGGTGCTCTTCTCCCTCTGAAGAAATCTGGGCTTGGCACAGCCTTACACTCCATGGCTCTAGAAGCATCCACCTACACAAATAATTTTGCTGTAATCTGACTGGCTAAAGATAGGGTCCCTCCCAAAGTTTCCTAAGCTTCTGGAACTCCGCCTACATGCTGGGGTCCACACTACCCATCTGGCCCGTTTTTCTTTGTCAGGCTCAGAGTGGAGCAGCTATGGTACTGCTAACTGGGATGAACTCTTGTAGTACCCCTGCTGTCCCTAAGAATTCCCTACCTGATTTTTTGGTAACAGGTGCAAGGCCATGCCTGAATGGCTTCACCTTTGGTAGGTTCTTGGCCTACCCTTACCACTCCCACTCCCCTATGTCCCAGGTAGGAGACCTCTGCCATACCCAATTGACATTTTCTGGCTTATTGGTCAACCCTGCCCTCTGTAGTCTGCCCACCTCCCTTCTGACATGCTGAAGGTGCTCTTTGCCAGGAATGGCTGTAGAAAGTAAGATCATCTAGGCAAGTGGCAAACCCCTCCTGGTTCTGCTAGGATTATTATCTACCAGCCTCTGAAAGTTGCTGGGGCATTTTTTCATCCCAAAGGGCATCTTTGTGGAACTCATACAAGCCAAAAATCGCCAAAGGCTGACTTCTCTCTAGCACTGGGAGTCAAGGACACCTGCCAATAACCCTGGTAAGATCACGGTTGGGGTGATACTTTAGCTCCACCCAGCTGCTCTAGCTCTTCATCTCTCCTAGGCATGGGGTAAGCATCTGACCTGTGTGTGACTATTTAATTTCTGTAGTTCACAATAAAACCTAGTGCTGCCATTCCCTTGCACTAGCACCACTGAGAGGTCCGTGTGGACCGTTAGACTCTTGTACCACCCCTAGTTCCAACATTTCCTGTATCTCCTCCCTGAGTCTGTTGACTCTCAGGCACCCTGTAAATGGCCTGCCTAGTAGGCCTTTGGGGTCCTGTATCCACCTGGTGCTGCATCAGGTGGGTGCACCCTGGTTTCCCAATGTGAACACATCCCCAAATCCTGTAACACTGCTCAAATTTCTTGAACCTGGGTAGGAGATAGCTGCTGGGACATTGCTACATTGCTACCACTTCCATTGAGGTGTCAGACCGAGGCTTACTGAGGTGATCAGTCAACAAATCTCCTTCAGACTCCTCCTACAATCCACTGCAAATACTCAGCACAAGGGCCTCCCTATCATGTTAAGGTTTCATTATGTTAACATGCTACAACTTGTGCCCCTGCCTCCTGCCTAGCAGTTCCACCATGTAGTTAACATCACTTGCCTTTCTTACCACCTTGCAGGGTCCCTCCTAAGCTGCTTGCAGCTTGTTGTGTCTGACAGGAATGAGACCCATTACCTGCTGCCACAGGCATACCTCTCAGCTCACACCCCTGTCATACCATACCTTTTCTGCTGCCGGGCCTGCCAGGTTCTCCTGGGCCAAGCCCATGAGTTACCTGGGAGCCTCTGTCCTGAGGTATATAGGACATGCCACAACAGACTCCTTTGTGAGATCTTACACCTACCTTCCCACTCATCATCATGACCAAATCTAAAGGTCCCCCACCTGCCCATACAACAACCTCAAGGTGGTAAAAACCTGTGATTCCCCAGGAACCTCACTGTAAGTGTGCCAAATAGATGGAAAAAATATTTGTCCCACTCCCTGAAACTGGCTCCCGCACCATACCCATAGCATGGACTTGAGTGTGTGAGCTCTAACCCCCAAGGCCATTAGTCTGGGGATGGTAGGAGGGTCTTCAGTTGCTTCTCCACAGTACTTCCACAGACAAGCCACAGGCCCATTATGAAATTAAGTAACTCTGTCAGTCAAATTTTCTTTGAGAAACCTACCCCTGCTAAAAATCCCTAACAAAGCATTTGCCACCTTTTCTGCTCCCTAATAGAGGACAAAGTGCCACCTCGCCTAGGTATATTGTAGCATAATCTACCAAACAATTAGGATATACTTTTTTCCCAGGGAAGTTAGCACCAAAGGCCCCACACATCCATACCTGTACCCTCTGAAATGGCTCTCAATCACAGGCAAAGGCATCAAAGGGAGCTCTCACCTTGCTTCCTTGCCTTGCCTACCTTTGGGCACCGCCTCACAGGTCCCAGTACCTTGTTACATCTCTGAAATTCAAACAACAGACATTCTGTATAATTAATGCCTCTTTGTAAGGGAGTTTATATGCTCATATGAACTGAAAATCAATATGAGCTGCTTGTAATGTGATGTGGCTCAGCACTACCAGCTGCTGTATTCCCTCTACCTTCTAGCCCCTCCTCAGGGGTCTACCTCCATACAGTAACCCTTGTCCCAATATACAGATTCCCTTCCCTGAGAGCCAAGTTCCCACCAGTTACCTGCTTGCGTTCCTACAGGGCCTGAGAGCTGAGCCTGCCCAACTCTCTCTCTTTGTAACCCTTCCCAGCTCCCCTTCCACAGGAAGTTCATAACCTCCTGACAGCGGTGCTTTTCCCCACACGGGGACTGGGTACTACTACTCACCTCTACCTTTGCCATCCCTCTGTCCAAGGGAATACTCAGTACCCACAAAGCAGCCGTACCATCTCGGCCCTACCATGCAGGGTACCTCCCAGCAACCACCACACCAAAACCTGGCCAAGCATGTAGTCTGTTCACCTTAGGCTACTAGGACCCACATGCTTTTCAAAGCCCACTGTGTAACTGCATAAACACATGGTACTGCCTCATCAAACTCTTCCTATCAAGACATCTGCAGGATGGTAGTTTGGTACCCTGTTGTCTCAAGACAACCCAGTATTGGCATTTGTTCTTCCCACTTACTGCCCTCGCCATTCCCCACCTGCCTCCCTGGACATCTGCATGCCACATAACCCACTGGTTGCATTCAAACATTTAACCCTAAGTCCTGGACATGTACCTGGACTAGTGGCTTTCCCTACTACTGGTAGATTTTGTTGGGGCAGTCTGGGTTGCCCACCATGGGTTCATTTAGACCCATAAGCAGTACCAGTCCTCCTTCTGTGCAGGGATGCCCTCTGCCGCTAGGCATAGTGTCCCTTCTCTCCTCAACTCATCTGAGGGTAGCACATTGTCTATCAGCTAACCAGATCCTCATGCTCTCAGGCAAAGCAAGGGCTTGTTCCCTCACCAAAAGGTGGCTATGTGCCAACCCCTTCAAAAGTGGGAGACCTGACATCCACTCACCCACCTATGAAAATAAGTGTTCAGTTCAGCAGTATAGTCACACACACTTTCATCTGCCTTGTGTCTATGCTCAAGGAAACTTTTTCCATAAGTTTCTGTAGTTAGCTTAAAAATTTTAACAAAACAGTTCTTAACAGCAGTATATAATTAAAACAGTCAATGCTAGGACACTTGGACAAAATAGTTACAGCTTTTACCATTATAGAGTGGTCAGAACCAAACAGTATCTTTGGTCAACATCATACCGTTTACGTGTACCCTCTCAAACATATGAATGAAACTATCAAAATTATCCCCCTGTAAAACGCGGTAGCTAGAAATTCTACTCGACCTTTGTGCTTCTGGGGTCTGGGTTACTCCCTTCCCATTACCTTCACAAATTCTGGTGCGAAGAGTCATCATCTCCTTTTCATGCCCTGCCTCTCCTCAGCTTCCCAGGCATAGTTGCTTTCATTCTCCTGCTAGCCTGTAGATGTCCTGTCTCTCTGCTCTGTTTCCAAACACTTCATTCCATCTCAAGCCTCCCATTAGCTCCAGATGGATTTCAAGTCCCTGCAGAAAGGTTGAGGTGTCCATTCTGTGAGTGTTGCACACACTTCCACCGCCAGTCCGGATCATCTCTGACTGTTGCTTTCCGATGCAGCCGCACCAAAGCTGCCATTATGTCCGCCTTGGGGTCAGCTCATGCACCAACCTCAGCTCCGGCACATCTCAGCTAACCAGCTCCTTGTCAGCTTTCCATACTCCTCTGCTGACATGTTTGCCTGCTCTCCTGACTAACCAAGCTCACAAAAAGAAATAAAACAATCAGGATCTGAACTTTGAATAATATTCACTGTGTGGTTGATTTAGAGTACAGAAACACCTTTCAGTGACTTCACTGTAACACAAGCTACAGGAATTCACTATACTACGTGCTTCAATTGCCAACAGTAATTGCTGTGTGATATCCCACCACTGCCAAATGATTAATTACTACAATAAAAACTCAGAGTGTAATGCGCCTTTTGGATTCACAGCCGGTCAGGAAGCCAGAACTATAAAAGACATTATGCATGTAAATTTAGCCATTAACTCTGGTCTCAAAACAATAAAAAGGAAGAAATTCCTTTTCAATTCAAGGACATTTCCTCATTTGAAGTTC
>NW_025053733.1:0-9913 GCF_019279795.1 Protopterus annectens | reverse complement strand
AAAAAAAAAAAATGAAAAATTGCTCGAATGGTGGAACTGAAGACTGGGAAGTATTACAGTTACGGAAGTATCATAAAACCATGAAGGACTTTTATAAAAACTGGCCTGAATGGTGGACTGAATTTAATAAAAAGTATTAAAAGTGTTTTTTTCAGTGGCAAGAAGATGCAAGAAAGGAAAAAGAAAAGTGAAGTAATGGAGAACGATAGCAATGTAGCCACAGACCTTTGATAATAATACATGAGTATTATGATCTGGAAAAAGAAACTTAAATAAATCAAGAAAAAAATAAGGCATTACGGTTTAGGCAGAGATCTTATATGCACAGGAGAAGGGATCTTCTGCATATTGGAATAAAATAGTAAAGGAAGATATTAGTACAATGAATGAAATTAAAGCTGTAAAAGGTAAGATAAAAAGAACATGAGCAAATTATGAGTATTCTAGTACAGCATGGGGAAAATATGCATAAGGTTCATAGGTAAGTAATAGGCTATTGGCCCTGGGGCCTATATAAGCCCAGCCAAAAAGGTCCACTGGCTTTTGCCACCCAAGAAAATCAGTGGCGGCTGGTGACTTCAAATCACAGGGGGGCTGCAGGAGATGCTGAATGGGTGGGGTCAAAGGGAAGGGGTGTGGTCAACCATAAAGGGGAGGAGCTATGCACAAAACCACAAAAAACTAACTTTAATTAAATACGCTGCCCTGGGTGGCAAACCATCATTATGAAAGTCCAATCAAGACAAAAATAAGTGTAGAAGAATAAAAATATTTCAATGCATTGGCTGCATGACAGCTTACTTAATATCTAGATGGAAACAAAAGGTTGTGAGGCATGAAAAAATAAATTACTTTTTTAAATACATTACTGGAATGCCAGTCAAAATCAAGTATAAGAAAAAACAGAAGCACTCAACTCAAACCACTTCTCCTTGCACTGCAGTTCTAATTATAATATATTCAGCTTTATTAAAGTACCAAGCAACATGCTGAAAGTAGAAATCTATGTGATGCCCCCACTTGTAAAAATCTTTCTTATCCAAAAAAGGCCTGCTGCCTGACAACTTGTTTCATGGGGAAAACATGATAAACGTAAAAAATGAAAAGCAAAACAAGAAACAAGCTCGAGATACATTGCTTAAAGGATTACTGTACAGGTTATGGACCACACATGATTGGCATTCTGTTTAGTTTACGGGTAAAGTCTGTAGAGATGACTGGAAGTCTCCAACAAGTGTAATGAGCTTTTTAAAATAATGGAATCCTGTCCTTAATACCCAAGGCTTATACATTATCTAGTCAAGTATTCTCTGCATGGCAACAACAGAAAGGCTTTCAATGTTGGCAATTCTTTAACAGTATGCTTATTAAAGCTTACTTGCATCTTACGATGTCAGACAAGCTTACCTTATGGGCATTAAAGCATTGCTACTTAAACACAGAGCAACAGGCACTTTGAGTAATAAGCATAAATCTGAGTAATAAGCATAAATTAACAGTACAAAAATATGACAGAAACCAGACCATTCTGCAAAATCAAGGACAGATGAAAAGCCACTGTAGTATTTATGCAGTGTGTCCTCCCCATCCAAGGTAGATACAACTACTACTTGCCTTGCTTGGACACATCCAGAGTCACTACATGGGGAGTGGGTGCAACAAGCATGTCACAATTTGAAATCTCTGGCTGACTGTGATGGCCCTGACACATTTGTCATACCTCTCAACCTCAAGAGCAAGAAATCTGGACAAAGCCATACACAGAAGTGGGACAAAGGCACAACAATAAGGTATTTTTTAAATATTGCTCTAATAAACTTAGAAAGATAATAGAATAGGTCTTGCATTAGTATGAATTTTCTGAAGGGTATAAAATCTGAAACTCAAATGTCTGTCATTTTCTAACTTCAGTCTTTAGTGATTTGTCACTAATTTGCCAAAACACAATTTTATGAAAATGGACCAAAAATGTGATGCAAAAATATAAAATAGACACACAATACAGCTGCTACCTGTCAAAGAAGGGACACTTTAATATTAGTACTGCTACCTTGAGCAGCTGACAAAATAAAAGAATCTACATGCATTTCAAGTAATCTATAACTTTGATTATTACAGTTATTTCTTAATTGTAAACCCTCCATGTTTTCTTCCAAAATTGCTATTTTATGGAGGGATTATTAGGGGAAGAGCAACATTTTGAGCCAAAATTGGGGACAGTTGAGAGGTTGGCTATGCCTAATTCTATAAAGCAATTTATTTGCATGTACCTCTCAACCTGTTAATGCAGTAAATCTGAACAAGGCCAAATATATTGGGGCACATATAAACAGTACTAAAAATTGCTCTTGTATAAATTGAGACAGTTGATAGAGCGGCTCTTACTTTTAACATACATTTTATGAAGGTTATGAAGTCTGAAACTTATTATTTAGTGACTTCTGGCAAATCATTTAGGAATTAAAACTACAAATTTTATGAACAACAAACCAAAAATAAGAAGCAAAAATCTATTCATTCTTTGAAAATCTGGACAGTTGGGAGGTATAGTTCAGCTGGACCTGTCTGAGTTTGCTGCCCTCCAACCCCCTGACAAAATAATGGTTGAACTGGAACCTCTGCAGCCATTCCAATTAACCATTACTTGGCTATTTCACTCCATTTACCATAAACACTAAGGTGCATACTGCTTTACTTCAATGATTGGACTTCATTTGAAAGTTTTATTTTGTATTTTACAGCACAAACATTAAGTCATCTGTTAAACAAAGCAATGCAGTCTCACAATGAAAACTTAGCATTAAAACTTCTCTGCCCTTGAAACTCACATTCATTGAAACAGCATTGAAACCCACATTCAAAGAAAATACATTTTGCCAGTGGCAGATAAAGATAAATTTTGGGCTGTTTTCGAATCATAGGCCCCTTGCATATGAAACATACATGTGCTCTTTGATACACCTTCCTCATTGTACTAAAATTATATTCCTTGTACAATACAGTACACTTGTTAGAGGGTGTTTTAAATTTGTTTTGAACATTTTTCCAGTAAGCAATGAAACAAAACATATGCACCCATAATGGCAAAACTGCCCAGTTGAGAACATTTATCATAAAAAAGTCTACTCAGACTTCCACAGTCCACCATTACTAGTAAATGTACACAATTCTACAGTCCACCATTATTAGTAAATATGCACAATTCCACAGTCCACCATTATTAGTAAATATGCACAATTCTACAGTCCACCATTATCAGTAAATATGCACAATTCTACAGTGCACCTTTATCAGTAAATATGCACAATTCTACAGTCCATATTCAGTGAATTCAGTTCTTGCCATAGCTGTCAACCTTAGCACAAAAACCTGGATGAAGCCAATAATGGGGGAATACAGTCCCAAAAATAGGGACAAATTTAAAATATTCATCTTATAAACTTAGAAAATTGCTAGAAAAAAAGGTTGTGCTACTATGTATTCTGAAGAACATGAAGTTTGAAATTCAAATGCCGGTCAATTTTACTGTGGACAGAACAAAAACAATTTTCAGCAGAGGCAGGATTAATACTGCAGACACGTCTTTGTAAAATGGCAGGGCACCAGAGCAAATCCACACAAACACAGGATGAGGAGATGCAGACTCACACAGAAGCCACCCAACCAAGAATCAAGCCAGAAAACCTATAGCTGTGAGGCAACAATACTACCACTGCACCATCAAATCTGCAAGGAATTAAACATTCAGAAACCTGAAGTCTGAAATTCAAATGCCGGGTCAATTTTACTGGACAGAACAAAAACAATTTTCAGCAGAGACGCAGGGATTAATACTGCGAACCGTCTTTGTAAAATGGCAGGGCACCAGAGCAAATCCACACAAACACAGGGAGAAAATGCAGACTCCACACAGAAGCCACCCCAACCAAGAATCAAACCAGAAAACCTATAGCTGTGAGGCAACAATACTACCACTGCACCATCAAATCTGCAAGGAATTAAACATTCAGAAACCTGAAGTCTTAAATTCAAATGCCGGTCAATTTTACTGCGGACAGAACAAAAACAATTTTCAGCAGAGACGCAGGGATTAATACTGCAGACACGTCTTTGTAAAATGGCAGGGCACCAGAGCAAATCCACACAAACACAGGGAGAAAATGCAGACTCCACACAGAAGCCACCCCAACCAAGAATCAAACCAGAAAACCTATAGCTGTGAGACAACAACACTACCACTGCACCATCAAATCTGCAAGGAATTAAGCATTCAGAAACCTGGAGTCTGAAATTCAAATGCCGGTCAATTTTATCATGGACAGAACAAAACAATTTTCAGCAGAGACGAGGGGATTAATACTGCAGACACGCCTTTGTAAAATGGCAGGGCACCAGAGCAAATCCACACAAACACAGGGAGGAGATGCCGACTCCACCCCAACCAAGAATCAAACCAGAAAACCTATAGCTGTGAGGCAACAATACTACCACTGCACCATCAAATCTGCAAGGAATTAAACATTCAGAAACCTGAAGTCTGAAATTCAAATGCCGGTCAATTTTACTGCGGACAGAACAAAAAGAATTTTCAGCAGAGACGCAGGAATTAATACTGCAGACACGTCTTTGTAAAATGGCAGGGCACCAGAGCAAATCCACACAAACACAGGGAGGAGATGCAGACTCACAGAAGCCACCCCAACCAAGAATCAAACCAGAAAACCTATAGCTGTGAGGCAACAATACTACCACTGCACCATCAAATCTGCAAGGAATTAAACATTCAGAAACCTGAAGTCTGAAATTCAAATGCCGGTCAATTTTATCATGGACAGAACAAAAACAATTTTCAGCAGAGACGGGGGATTAATACTGCAGACATCTTTGTAAAATGGCAGGGCACCAGAGCAAATCCACACAAACACAGGGAGAAGATGCAGACTCCACACAGAAGCCACCCCAACCAAGAATCAAACCAGAAAACCTATAGCTGTGAGGCAACAATACGACCACTGCACCATCAAATCTGCAAGGAATTAAACATTCAGAAACCTGAAGTCTTAAATTCAAATGCCGGTCAATTTTACTGCGGACAGAACAAAAACAATTTTCAGCAGAGACGAGGGATTAATACTGCAGACTCTTTGTAAAATGGCAGGGCACCAGAGCAAATCCACACAAACACAGGGAGGAGATGCCGACTCCACCCCAACCAAGAATCAAACCAGAAAACCTATAGCTGTGGAGGCAACAATACTACCACTGCACCATCAAATCTGCAAGGAATTAAACATTCAGAAACCTGAAGTCTGAAATTCAAATGCCGGTCAATTTTACTGCAGACAGAACAAAAACAATTTTCAGCAGAGGCAGGAATTAATACTGCAGACATCGTCTTTGTAAAATGGCAGGGCACCAGAGCAAATCCACACAAACACAGGAGGAGATGCAGACTCCACACAGAAGCCACCCCAACCAAGAATCAAACCAGAAAACCTATAGCTGTGAGGCAACAATACTACCACTGCACCATCAAATCTGCAAGGAATTAAACATTCAGAAACCTGAAGTCTGAAATTCAAATGCCGGGTCAATTTTACTGCGGACAGAACAAAAACAATTTTCAGCAGAGACGAGGGATTAATACTGCAGACACGTCTTTGTAAAATGGCAGGGCACCAGAGCAAATCCACACAAACACAGGAAGGAGATGCAGACTCCACACAGAAGCCACCCCAACCAAGAATCAAACCAGAAAACCTATAGCTGTGAGGCAACAATACTACCACTGCACCATCAAATCTGCAAGGAATCAAACATTCAGAAACCTGAAGTCTGAAATTCAAATGCCGGTCAATTTTACTGCGGACAGAACAAAAACAATTTTCAGCAGAGACGCAGGGATTAATACTGCAGACACGTCTTTGTAAGATGGCAGGGCACCAGAGCAAATCCACACAAACACAGAGAGGAGATGCAGACTCCACACAGAAGCCACTCCAACCAAGAATCAAACCAGAAAACCTATAGCTGTGAGGCAACAATACTACCACTGCACCATCAAATCTGCAAGGAATTAAACATTCAGAAACCTGAAGTCTGAAATTCAAATGCCGTCAATTTTACTGCGGACAGAACAAAACAATTTTCAGCAGAGACGTTAGGATTAATACTGCAGACACGTCTTTGTAAAATGGCAGGGCACCAGAGCAAATCCACACAAACACAGGGAGGAGATGCAGACTCCACACAGAAGCCACCCCAACCAAGAATCAAACCAGAAAACCTATAGCAGTGAAGCAACAATACTACCACTGCACCATCAAATCTACAAGGAATTAAACATTCAGAAACCTGAAGTCTGAAATTCAAATGCCGGTCAATTTTACTGCGGACAGAACAAAAACAATTTTCAGCAGAGACGCAGGGATTAATACTGCAGACACATCTTTGTAAAATGGCAGGGAACCAGAGCAAATCCACACAAACACAGGGAGGAGATGCAGACTCCACACAGAAGCCACCCCAACCAAGAATCAAACCAGAAAACCTATAGCTGTGAGGCAACAATACTACCACTGCACCATCAAATCTGCAAGGAATTAAACATTCAGAAACCTGAAGTCTGAAATTCAAATGCCTGTCAATTTTATTTAACATTTGTTAATCAGGACAGTCTGACTTGGAACAAAAACAATTTTCAGCAGAGGCCCAGGAAGAAATAATGCAGACATGTCTTTGTAACATGGGAGGACACAAAAGCATACCCACACAAACACAGGAAGAAGATACGGACCCCACAAAGAAGGTCCCAGCCAAGAATCAAAACCTGAGAACCTGCAGCTGTGAGGCAACAATGCTACTACTACACCATCAAATATCAAGCATTGCAACATTTACAAACCACAGATATTATGAGGAACAGATCAGATCAAATATGTGGCAAAAATCTGCAATTTTTTTACAAATGGTGGTGGGTAGGGAACTGAAGTCTTTAACACCTGCATACAGGGTACAGTGTTCAAGCCTGAGGTATTCCCTACCACACCACCATGAGCACCTGGGGCATTTTCACACACACACACACACACGCACACCCCCCCCCTCCAGTTACAAGCACCAGCTAACACATACGCAACTCCAGTTACAAGCACCAGCTAACACATACAAAACTCCAGTTACAAGCACCAGCTAACACAACTCCAGTTACAAGCACCAGCTAACACATACACAACTCCAGTTACAAGCACCAGCTAACACATACACAACTCCAGTTACAAGCACCAGCTAACACATACACAACTCCAGTTACAAGCACCAGCTAACACATACACAACTCCAGTTACAAGCGCCAGCTAACACATACACAACTCCAGTTAAAAGCACCAACACATAAAGTAAAATGCACCATACACTTACCTGTCTGTTCTCCATACCATATCCTGCCCGCGCAATACTCACAAAGACCTGCATGATCCCAGTAAAGCTCCATCCCGAGACTGTTCTGGCAGTTGCTGTTGCAGTCCGGATGCGATATATCCTCCCAGCGTGTCTGTGCACTTTAAAAGTGCACAGACGCCTCCTTGCATCCTCTATGGGTCCTGCCGACTGTTCCTTTGAGCATACATAGACCTATTATAGTCGGGACTACTGCGCATGCGCGAAGTCTGCGAAATTTAAAAAATATTTTTTTTTTGTTTTCTTTTTTATTTTGTTTTCTTTTTTAATTTGAAGGGGCTGCAGTCCGGCAGCCCGATGCCACGAGCCGCCCCTGAAGAAAATTATTTTCCTGTGCCACTGTCAAGCAGAGCCACAGAGGTGATCCCCGGGATGAATTTCCTATTTCCCATCCAATCATCAAAATTTTTCTTAAAGAGTACTAATGAAGAGCTTTGTTTGACATAGATAGGTAGTTTATTCCAGAGTATGGAAAGTCTCTGGGACAGGAATCTATCCCTCCGGCATGTTCTGTTTATTGTGGTGACAAGGTTTAGGTCCCTAGAGCATGTAGCTCGGAGGGATTGGGATTCCTTTAAGTGGAGCATGTCCAACAGCTCTGGTTTTGACATCACTTTGTATGTTAGACAGAAATCACCTCTCAGTAGGTGATATGTGACGGAGTAAAGCTGGAGGTTTTTTAGACGGTCTGTGTAGGGCATCTGTTTGAGGTTGGTAATCCTCTTTGTGAGGTATTTCTGTGGCCTTTCCAGTTGTTGTAGATGTCTTGTGAGGTACATACCAAAAGAGGCATTGTACTCTATAATGGGTCTAATGAGTGATGAGTAGAGGGGAACAATCACCTCTTTTTTTCTGGATGAGAAACCTTTTGTGATGAGGTGTGCCATGTAGAAGGATTTCCTAACTACTGTATGCATGTGATTATCAAAGGAAAGACTACTGTCCACCTGTGTCCCAGCTGTCTCTTATCACACTTTCGGTGTTATATACTACCACCTATGTTGTACTCTTTCATGGGTAGAGTTTTACCAAAGGGGATGACATTGCACTTTTTAGCATTGAGCTTGAAGGCCATGGCTTGACAATTCAGGCATCTGTCTCAGTGAGGCCTTTGTAGGATGTCCCATCATTAGGGAGTTTCGATTATGGCTCCCTGAGTTTTCAGTCATCTGCTAACTTCATTAGCCAAAGACCTTCTGTGTTAGCCTATACTTCAGAGAAGTCGATAATAAACAGGAGAGGACCTAGGACTGAACCCTGTGGTACCTTCCACTTGTCACTGGTCTGAAGTCGGATTTGAGTTCGCTACTTTCACAGTGTGGGTTCTGTCAGTGCGGAGCTTCAGTTGGCAATCCATCTTTGTGACAGAAGAGAGGGATTTATGTAGCTAGTTTAGTGGAGTTTATCTATAATTCCAGAGGGGGGGGGGTGTTGAAAGCCTTGGCAAGATCTAGATAGGCTGTGTGAACCACCTTACCCTTGTCTATGGCTTTGGTGACTGCTTCCAAAGAAGTCTATCAGGTTTTAGGAGACATGATCTGCCTTTTACAAACCCAAACTGGGTGGGGTCTAGAGATTAGAGATTACCAATGTCTTTGTTTATAAGTTCCATGATGATACATTCCATGGCCTTGCAGACCAGGCTCATCAGGCTAATGGGGTGATAGTTCCCGGGGTACATGTTGGCTCCCCCCTTGTGGAGTGGGATAACCATCACTGCGCGCCATTCAGCAGGCACAAAGCCTGAGGTGAGGCTATGATTGAACATGGTACTTAGGTGGGGTGCCAGTTTGTTCTGTAGTTCGTGTAGAATGCAGCCTGGGATGTTGTCTGGTCCCTTGGATGCTGTGTTCTTGGCTTTGGAGAGTGTGGTTTTTACCTGTGCAGCCGTGATTACAGGAACTTTGTATTCTTCCGCTATAGAGATGGGCTCTTTAGGGATGAGACGTAGTAAAAGGATTAGCACTGAACCTATCTTCCAGGATGTTGGCAACATCAGTTGGGTCTCGTATATTTAGTGCCATTGTGCTGTAACTCAGAGCAGATCTGAATAAGCTCTTTCCATTGAGATTCTTGGACATAGCTATAGAATGCTTTGTATTGGCTGCCTTTAGAATCAGTGGCACCTTTTGCTCTTCATAACTAGCTTTGAGGATTTTATCAGGGATCACAGCTTCTTACTGAGGCTGACCACCAAGAGTAAAAAAAAGAAAATTAGGGAGAATGGAAAGTAAAATAAATCCAGAATGAGTTATGGAAGAATTTGAAAGAAAGAAATACATAATTCAGGAAATAGGATGAAGTATTTAGGAAAAATAAATGTTGATTCAGTATCAGGCCCAGATAATATAGGGTATGGAAGTAAAAAAAGAATTAATGACTGGCAAAAGGAGTATTTTGTAAATGTACCAAACTCAATCTAATGAGCTAAAAGAAAGTTATTGTAAAATTTATT
>NW_025053732.1:0-10213 GCF_019279795.1 Protopterus annectens | reverse complement strand
CAAGGATAAAAGGGTCTCAAAAATATGTCTTATGCTGCCCAACTGAAAAGAACTCCAGCTCTATTCAGTCTCATACCGCTTGCTCAGAGGTGACCTGTGCCTGACATATAAGGCCATGTCAAACCCAGATTTGATGAATATGCTTCACCTCAAAAAATCTAGATCCCTCAGAACCACAAGGGTGGGAGACTTAAACCTTGACACGGTTATTAATAGAACGTGCTGGAGGGACAGATTCATCACCCAGAGATTCCCTATGCTGTGGAACAAAATCCCGGTACATGTGAGGCAAAGCACCTCGCTGGCCTTGTTCAAGAGGAATCTTGACCAATAGATGGGAGATTGCAGATATACTCCAGGGATTTCTTCAGTGTCACTGCTTGACAGAGGCACAACAAAATAATAGGCATAGTTTTATTCAAACTAAAGGGGTGGCAAAAGCCACATAACTATGGGCTAGGCTTATAAATGCCCTTGGGCATATAGCCTAGTATGAACCTATGAACCTATGAACCTATGAACCTATTAATACTTTTATTCTATTTTCAAAATAAGCATAAACAGTTTGTATTTTCTTCTCCTAACCTCTTCCACTCAGGATTTGCAGTTAAGAGAGTCATTCAGTTTAAACTTATGAAAGCATTTTCAGTCTTTTAACAGTTCT
This sequence comes from Protopterus annectens, assembly GCF_019279795.1. Taxonomy (NCBI): domain Eukaryota; kingdom Metazoa; phylum Chordata; order Ceratodontiformes; family Protopteridae; genus Protopterus; species Protopterus annectens. The sequence goes on along the minus strand of NW_025053732.1, from coordinate 9,549 downwards.
TCAAACTCAGTACTTTGATATAAAGTTGCAGAAACTGACATGTCTATAAGGTCTTTAATCAGTCTTTTCATGCAGGGGATACCACAACAAACACATACTCCCAGTAGGAGCATACCTACACAAATGGCAATCAGGATGTTCATTAGGATGGTACCCCACCCCCAAACCATTTCTGGAAAAAGTCCATCAGATGGTTTGGGCCTGGTTTGGTCCTGACCGACACTTGCTGAATTACCTCAAGATGATTGTCTATCTCGTGTTTATGGTCAGGAATATACAAACAGCACTCTTCTTGGATTAAAGTGCACGTACCACCTCTCGCCGCTAGGGTGAAGTCAAGAGCCATACGGTTTTGGAGCACTACAGTTCTCATAGCATTCAGTTCATCAGTCACCAACTCGAGAGCAGAAAAAGTTGCATTGCTCATTACTTTGAGAATTTTCGACAGTTTTCTCAGCTCCCAGATCAATTTCATCGCTCCATATGCTGGTAATATGCCTGCCCATGATATAACGCTATCACTCAAGTCCATATGTGTCAGCCCTTTGCCTAGGGAATGATGGTCTTTCCAACGTGCATCGATTTGTTCCACTGGATTCACAGGTTTCTTGACGACCTCTTGGACATTTCCAATTTTCCCTTGAGGCAAAACTGTAGTGTGTCATATGGCTGGAACCAGGTAACCCAAAAAACAACTGCCGGACCAATTCTCAGGTAACCATTTGTATGCACACACAAAATAACAGTCCTCTACTTTAGTAGTAACCTTGCTATGAATGTACACTCGCCCTGCATGGAACATTTTTCTATCAATTATAGACAGCTGTTTATAAAGGACAGAATTATGTTTTACTTCATCAAGTATTGCATTACAATAAAGGTCTACTTTGTTTCCTTTAGTATAACATCTATAAGGAACAGTCACATTGCAATTGCTCCAACCCACCTGGACGGTATCATTTTTATAAAAACACACAGTTCCCTTTTGTGGAACAGGCAAGTGCAATGCTATTTTATCTTGTGCTGTAATGGTTGAGGAGTCATAAATCAAGTTTTCCCAGGTCTCATTGACCCCTAGGGGGACTGTAGTCATTAATAACCCCCCGTATGCTGTTGGCAAAGCTGTGCAAATCCAGGAATTTGAAACATTGAAAGTCTCAGCATACACATATTTAATTGCCTGCTAAGTGTTAAAATTTGGATGCCAGTCTATGAGTAACGCTTCACGTTTATTCAGTTCAGTCTGCATGGCTGGGAAAAGGAAAGGCCACAACAAAAAGATTATTGTCACCAGTACAGTTAACAGGATGATTATGTAATACTTCTGAGGAAAGGGTTGTTCTGCATTCCTGTTTCTTCTGGACTCTATCATCTTTACTCTTGGCAGGTAACAAGATTTTTGTCCAGTTCAAAGTTTTTGACTAACTTACAGTGCGTCAGGTGGATCCAAGAGGCCAGCTCTGCTATCTTGACTACAGAGGGTGTTGACAAAAGTACTTGGTATGGACCTTCCCACTTTGGAGTCGTCCAATTCTTTTTCTTGACCACCTTCACCCAGACCCATGTTCCAGGCAACACTGCCACTTCTGACAGTCCAGTTCATTCTTTATCTGAAACAAATGCCAAATCTGGGGATGATTTCTTTTACAAGGACTTTGGCTATGGTTGTAGCATCTGGATTTTTTGTCGGAAAGGCTTCCACCCATCTGGAAAACATATCTACAATGACAATACAATACTTCTTAATTTCACATTTATTTAACTCTATAAAATCCATACAGATAGTATGAAACGGATACGGTGGTGTAGGGAAACTACCTTGCATGGGCTTTAATGCCTCTTGTGCATGATGTTTGTTACAAACGTGGCATACCACACAGAATTATTTAGAGTAATTGGAGAAGCCATACGTTGTGAACACTCGGTTCACCAGCTGTACCATCCCCCCTGTTGAGACATGGCTCTGCCCATGGCTCAATAAAGCTGCATATCTAAACAAATTAGATGGCAGTATCGGTTTCTCTTCCTTAGAGATGTACAGCCCCTTTTCAAGAATTGCTCCTCGTTTTACCCATCTTTGTTTTTCAACTTTCGTAGTAAGTGTTTGCATTGTTTTTAAAATTTCTAAGTCCAAAATCTCAGAGGGTTGTAATTCCTCATTCAAAAGAAATGCTTCTGAAGCTGCCTGTTTTGCAGCTGTATCAGCTCTCGCATTACCTTTTGAAATCCTATCCTCTTGCCTTGGTATGAGCTACACATTTACAAATGGCTACTTTTTGAGGTAACTGAATAGATTCTAAAAGATGTAAAATAAACTGTGCATGATTAATCGGTTTGCCAGTAGATGTTATCATTCCTCGATTTTTCCACTGTTGCGCAAAAAAATGTACAGTAGAAAAAGCGTACTGGCTATCAGTAAAAATGTTCACACATTTACCCTCTGCTAAGGTACATGCCCGTGTCAAGGCAATCAATTCTGCTACCTGTGCAGATAAACTGTGTGGTAAAGATTTCGCTTCTATAATGTCTGTGTCAGAAACTACTGCATATCCCACTAGGTTCTGTCCTGCAGGACATCCTTCTGCATGAGCCGTCCACGTAGTATGTCACCTCGGCATTATCGAATGGAACATCTTTAAGATCTTTTCTAGGTAGTGTCTTTTGCTCAATCACCTGCAGGCAGCTGTGTGGTGTGCAATCTGCAGGGGTTGGGAGCAAGGTAGAAGGGTTCAGAGTCGTCCATCATTCAATTGTCATGTGAGGTTGGCTCAACAGTATAGTCATACAGGAAAGATGCCTAGCAGAGGAAAGATATGCTACCTTTTCTTGCAATAAAATAATCGTGACTGCATGAGGTACTCTCAATGTGAGAGGGTGGAATAACACTATTGAGGCCGAAGCCTGCACTGCCATTGCGGCTGCAACTACTGCTTGTACACAGTGAGGTAAAGACCGTGCCACTGGGTCCAGTTGTGATGAATAGTAAGCAATAGGGCGTTGCTTGTCCCCATGTTGCTGTGTTAACACTGATGTCATATAACTTTGCTTACAATCTATAGTTTGGAAAAAACGTTTATGATAGTTTGGTAATCCCAAAAACTAATGAGGACGCTATTAACTGTTTCAGTTTGCAGAAAGCAGATTCTGCTTCTGGTGTCCATTGTAACAAATCCTGTGCTGCCATAGGCTTTTTATAAATCAGGTTAGTCAGCAGTGCAGATTCCAAGGCATAGTTTGGAATCCAGCTCCGACAAAAATTAGTCGTACCCAGGAAGGACATTATTTCATTCTTGGTAGTGGGTTTTGGTGCTTGCAAAATCGCTATTTTTATGTCCTCATCTAATGTCCTACCTTCCTTGGATATTATATATCCCAGGTATTTGACTTGTTTTTTCCAAAGTTGCAGTTTATTTTTGTTTACTTTATGTCCTTTAGTGGCTAAAAATTGTAATAGCGCTATGGTATCTTCTTTACAATCTTGCTGGGTGGGGGCCGCCAGCAGGATATCATCAACATAAAGAATATGACTACCTCTTGGTGGGGTAAATCCCGCCAAGTTGCTTGTCATTTCTTGTGAGAATATTGTTGGACTTTCACAATACCCCTGTGGTAGTCGCATATAGGTATACCTTTTTCCCTGAAATGTAAATGCAAACCAATACTGGCTGTCAGGGTGTATCGGTATCGAAAAGAACGCATTGCTGATACCTACCACTGAAAAATATTTCTGTTGAGGTTTTAAATCATTCAACAGGGTGTGTGGGTCTGGCACCGTAGGTGCCCTTGGTATTACTGCGTCATTTACAGCTTGTAAATCTTTTACCATACGCCACTCCCCATTCACTTTCTTAACAGGAAATAAGGGTGTGTTACATGGTGAATCAGGAGATTCCACCAGCACCCCTTCCTTAAGTAAAGCTGCTATAATAGGTTTGATTCCTACCTCTGCATCTTTTCTTAAGGGATACTGTCTTTTTTGTGGTCTAAATGCTGACTTTGGCATAATAGTAACTGGTCCCGCTGTACGAATAAGTCCTACATCTGATTTTCCTGTTGACCAGATAGTCTCTGGTATATTCTCTTAGGCATTCTCTTCCTCCTTCAATAGGAGTGTTAATCAGCTGTCCTTGCTAGACTGCAAGTATACAGCTGGGTGGGTCTGAGTTATCCAATTCAACTTCTGCCTTAGTATTCCTTGTTCTGATAGTTCTAACTCTGTCTGTTTCTCCCATCTTGTGACTTTTTCTCCCAAGTCTACCCATTTCACATTTTTCTCCTTAGTCAAGCTAACATGTGGTAATCGATTAGATTTATAAAGTGCAAAGAACTCCTGGGGCAATGAACAGCTGGCTACACTGTTCCCTTCTGTGTCCCAGTACAGATTACGCAATATCAATCTGTTTGCATGATTTCTAAACAATTCTAGCTCATATTCCTTATCAGGTCCTGGTGTGTTACAATAATACAGAGTACAGTGCAACAAATGTTCTCTATCAATGTCATGGGATGGGGAACTTGCTGATGGCTATGTTCATCAACTCTTCGGTCACTGCCCCTGGACCAGTCATCATCAAGTCTTGGCTGTACCAATAAAACATTTCACCCTCCAATTGCACTGCAAAGGTATCAATTTGTCGCTGTGCTTCCATACCCTGCATAGTCGGAACTACTGCTATACCAAATAGCTGCATAAAGTCTCTGCCCTAAAGGTTTACTAGGCATTTTGCAGAAACAACAATTTTGCTTTTCTGGGTCAATCCTGAAACAGGATCAGTTATCACAATATTATGGGAGAGGGGCTCCCGATACAGCTGTCCATTAGCAGCTTTCACTAATATGTAATCAGGTGACTCTGAGTTCTCTGGCAGTTTGGAGGGATGTATCAGGGTCCGTGAGGCCCCTGAGTCACATAAAAATGTGACTTCCCTCCCTTCTACCAGGAGTGTGACTTCTGATTTTGTGTCTGCTAACTAGAGCTCTAAACTCAATAAAGCCAAATCCAATATTTCATTTTCTTTACTATCCGTAACTTCCTGCACTTCCTCTATTTCTTCTGTCACATTCTCTACTCCCTCTATCACATTCTCATTTGTCCCTTCTCTGCTATTCCCTCCTAGTGATTCCTGACTATCATATAGTCAGTCCTCACCCTCCTTATCTTCCGTGGTTGCCTTCTTTTTTTCTTGCAATCCCTTGCCAAGTTTCCCTTTTTACTGCATTTAAAGCACTCACCCCTTTTCTTTCACCCTTCAATGTCCTCTGATCGTTGATCAGATTGTTTGTTTCCCTGGGCATTTCTCTTGCCCTTTTTCCTGGACTGTACTACATAAACTTCTGCTCCGTCTTCTACAGAAAATACTTGGGCTTTCTTTTTCTTTTTACTATTAAAATGCCTTTCGGCATGCCTAGCATATTCAAGTAATGACTGTAACCTGCTTGTACGATGATCTACCATGTGTTTTGTAATAAAACTGCTTATGGGTGCAATACTGCCTTTCAAAAATGCATTCTTTAACTGTTGCTTATATGGGGAATCATGTGTCTGATCTTCAGGTATCTGCATTCCACAGTGGTTATTAAAACATTCTAACAGTCTGGCATAATATCTGTCAACAGTCTCACCTTCTTGTTGGATAAACGAAAAGTCAAAAAAATCTAGTGCTGTGCTAAAGTCCACCTGAGCAGCAAACTGGTAATCCAAGGAACAAAAAACAAGGTGGAACACTGCTATACTTTTGAGACTTTTAATTAAAACTGAAAAAACAATACACAAGATGAGCGCTTTCGGGATGTACCCTTCATCAGATGTAATTCAAACATTAAGCAAACATTTTATGTATATCAACAGCCAATCAGATTCAATAGAAAACCCGCCTATTTTGTAGGACAGGTTTAATAGGTATAACTTCATTTAATCCTGGCTTCCTATTGGCCATTAAATCAACTATCCATCTGGTTTCTACCAGTTCTGTTTGTATCTTAATGTCACCCCCCCCTACTGTTTAATCTCACATTAACAATAGCCCGAAATTTAAAAGTATGTGTTGGGAATTCTTTTACATGCCTGCATAATGCATTTCTTTCATCTCCATTTCTAATACTGGAAAGGTGCTGCAGGATTCTCACCTTAAGCATGTTATTTGTCTTCCCAACATAAAAACATGGGCAGTGACAACATCCGAAGACCAATGTATCTAAGCCTTTTGGTCAAAATGGGAAGAGATTGGCTAATTTTTCATCAGAAGGGAAGAATCGGAGGGGCAGTGTTAACGTCATGACGACAGACTGTCTACCAGAAGGGAGGAATTGGAAGGGGAGCGTGAACGCCGTGACGCCTGTTACATGCAGTAATTCGTTTCCCATGCCCGATCGAGAGCAGGAGACTTCGCTCGTCGAGGAGAGTGGAATAGGAACGAATACAGATTCTTTAACAGCTACAGTTAGTTGCCCTGCGCAAGTGGAAGGGGAGGCCGTTATCGCTGATCCTATTGTTGAAAATAGAACAGATATAGGAAGCTGTTCTATGCGAGAGGTTTCTGTTTTGGAAGAAAACAGTATAGTGACTGCTGAACTTCGTAAAGCTAATGGTGTTTCCACAGGCGATACTGGTGGATGGCAAGCCAACAGAGACAATGGGATGGGAGCACGACCAAAAAACCTAATGGAAAGACAGAATTTTCTCGATTTATTACCTGCTCCAGTAAAAAAGAAAGGCTCCTGGAAAAGGTCTCTGAGCGAGGACAGAGGGGCAGACAAAAGGAGAAGGACTCTGCATTGACTACTGGTGACTCTAATGGTATTGTTTTTAACCTTTCATCTTATGTCTTGAATGAAGATGAACTCATTGTCCTTAACAAAGGGCTAACTTTTGTCCCAGGTAAATGTGGAACGTATAATGATATGGTAATGGATGTTATGCTTTTTTGTAGAAGCGTTGCTCTGAAAATGTTATTTGGCAACAATAATATGGATGTTTTTACCCTTAAAAAACCCAGTGGATATATTCCTCCTTTGACACCAGCTTTACATTTGTTTATTAATGCTTGTGAGCAAAATTTTATTCAATATTTTGAAGAAGGTGAGTTTAGTAAGTTCTATAACTTAACCTTTAAGCAGAGGGCAGCCCTTAAAGGACTTAGTGAAAATAAAGATATTATTATAAAAAAGGCAGACAAAGGAGGAGCAGTGGTTTTATTGGACACCGCTTGGTATAATAAAAAATTAAGTGATTTATTACAGGATAAAAACACCTACACTCAGATTAATCCGTTAGGTGTAAGACAAGTTATTGACAGAGTACTGTTATGTTTACAAAAATTGTTGAATGACATGCTTATATCTGAAGAAACATATAATTTTCTCTTGATAGAAAAGCCGGTTACCCCCATATTCAAAGCACTTCCCAAGATTCACAAATCTCTCAGTGACCCACCCCTACGACCAATCGTTTCTGGCAGGGGATGGGTCACCGAGAATATCTCCATTTGGGTTGAATATACCCTTAAACCGTACCTGAGCTTAATGGACAACATTTTAAAAGATACAGGACATTTTTTTAATGTCCCTGGGAGAAATGAATAATAATGTGGGCTCTGTTAAATTATTGATGGTCACCATGGATGTACAAAACTTATTCACGGTGATTAATAATAACTACGGTATTAATACCATTGGTGAACTTTTGAAAAAATTTGGAGCAAGTAAAGAGAAAATCGCTTTAGTCAAGACTATGTTAACTCTAGTCTTAGAGAATAATGTCTTTATGGGGGCAAATTCATTATACAGACAGGCGCAGGGGGTAGCCATGGGCACCCCCTGCACCAATACATATGCTAACTTGGTACTCTCACATTGGGAAAACACATTTGTTTTAAATAATGATACCTGGAAAAACCATATAAAGCTTTATCTACGTTTTGTAGATGATGTCTTTTTTTATGGGATGGATCTGAGTTAAAGTTAGGAGAATTTGTGGAATTTCTACACTCAACCACCACATTTTTTAGGTTTACAGTTAAACATTCATATGACTCCATAGATTTTTTAGATGTCCGGGTGGGACAAGATGACTTAGGTTTTAATTCAAAACTTTTTAAGAAAGAGTGCTGGAAGAACACTCTTTTATCTTTTGATAGTATGCACCCGAGATACACACACCCCAATGTTGTACAAGGGCAGGTCAGTAGGGGTTCCAGGATATGTATGGAAGATTCCTTCTTTGAAGAACAAGTTGCCAACCTTAAAGATTGTTTTAAAAATAGGGGCTATAAGTCTGAAATAGTGGAAAAAGCTATAGAAAAAAATAAAGACCTAAGACATAATACACATAAACCATGGATAAAGCGTACTAAGAATGCTGAAAACTATGTAGATAAGAGCAATCGACATAAGGGGCCACAATTGATGTTTACTTATTGTAGTAACATAAAAGATGCATGTAATATAGTACGTAAGAATTGGAACATCCTTACAAGTGACCACAGTCTGAAGGATATTGTGGGCCCTTTTCCCAGTTTTAAATACAGAAGGAATAAAAATTTAAAAGATCTATTATGTAAGGAATATTCCATCAACACCATTAAACATCAGGCTTTGTTTAGCACAGGGACAACACCTTGTGGACTTTGTAAAGCTTGCCCTAATATAAATAAAGACACACAATTTAGACATCCAGTTACAAATAAAACATTCTTTTTTAAGGGAAAGGCCACCTGTCACACCACTGATATAGTTTACTTAGCTGAATGTTGTCACTGCCCATGTTTTTATGTTGGGAAGACAAATAACATGCTTAAGGTGAGAATACTGCAGCACCTTTCCAGTATTAGAAATGGAGATGAAAGAAATGCATTATGCAGGCATGTAAAAGAATTCCCAACACATACTTTTAAATTTTGGGCTATTGTTAATGTGAGATTAAACAGTAGGGGGGGGTGACATTAAGATACAAACAGAACTGGTAGAAACCAGATGGATAGTTGATTTAATGGCCAATAGGAAGCCAGGATTAAATGAAGTTATACCTATTAAACCTGTCCTACAAAATAGGCGGGTTTTTTATTGAATCTGATTGGCTGTTGATATACATAAAATGTTTGCTTAATGTTTGAATTACATCTGATGAAGGGTACATCCCGAAAGCGCTCATCTTGTGTATTGTTTTTTCAGTTTTAATTAAAAGTCTCAAAAGTATAGCAGTGTTCCACCTTGTTTTTTGTTCCTTCTTGTTGGATGCATTGATTAATGCAAGTCCCGTCTGCCCTAGGCTTCCATTTCTCAGAGATTCGGTCTGTAAAACCTTTCACTCTATTGTCTAACTCTGCGCTGCCATGTGGGAGGGGCTTGAACGCAGCGTCACGGGGATTCCATTTGCCACTGATCATGTGCCAATCTGGTTCCACAATTTGTCTGACTACTTTTTCTACCTCTTCTCTGTTTAAATTATAACTTAGCCTCATTCCTTGTCTTCTAATCTAAAATTAACTTTTGGATGGGGAATTCCTCAGTGGCTTTCGGATGTCCTCCGAGTCAGGGTCTTAAAAGAATTTT
>NW_025053731.1:0-9916 GCF_019279795.1 Protopterus annectens | reverse complement strand
AAACAGATACAGTAGACACTTTTAAATGCTAGTAAATCGGCTATCACAGCCTAAGGTAGAAACAATTTGCAACAATTACAGGTTTTAAAAGTAACAAATGAGATTTCAAGTGCAATAACAGAATAAATGCAGAAAAACAAATACAATGTATCAGCAAAGCAGGCGAAATAAAGTCGCTAGGTAATTTAGAAGTGGAAAGTCAAGAAAAATATACTTAAATCAGGGTAAAGCTCTGCTTTTTAGCTCTCTGAAGCCTGGATTACTCTTGCTGGCTACCACAGGATCTATGCTGAGAGTAGGTACAAGCTGGAAAACGCCGTGTTTAGCGTGTTTTATATCAGGGGAGCTGAAAAAAAGCTAGAACTGGCCCAAATGTACCATTAATAGACTACAAGTTACTGGCTGAAACCTCATAAAACTGGACCAACAGGCAGCTCAATGCTTCCCACTCCCACTGGTAAGCAAGGGAACTTCCTCTCTCCAAATTAGGCAAAGAATCAGTAACAGGAACTACAAACAAAGTCCAGGGATCAGCAACTCTGAAACTGGACTACGCTAGCTCAGTAAGGTGGGAAAACAAGATATATATATATTTTTTTTTCAGAAACAAGGAGAAACAGATACAGTAGACACTTTTAAATGCTATAAATCAGCTATCACAGCCTACAGAAACAATTTGCAACAATTACAGGTTTTAAAAGTAACAAAATGAGATTTCAAGTGCAATAACAGAATAAATGCAGAAAAACAAATACAATGTATCAGCAAAGCAGGCGAAATAGAGTCGCTAGGTAATGAGAAGTGGAAAGCCACAAAAAATATACTTAAATCAGGTAAAGTCGCTTTTTGCCTCTGAAGCCTGGGATTACTCTGCTGGCCACCACGAGGATCTGTGCTGAGTAGGTACAAGCTGGAAAACGCAGCAGCATTTAGCGTGTTTTATATCAGGGGCTGAAAAAAGCTAGAACTGGCCCAAATGACCAATAGACTACAAGTTACTGGCTGAAACCCTCACAAAACTGGACCAACAGAGCGCAGCCCAGCAATGCTTCCCACTCCCACTGGTGCAAGGAACTTCCTCTCTTCCAAATTAGGCAAAGAATCAGTAACAGGAACTACAAACAAAGTCCTGGGATCAGCAACTCTTAAACTGGACTACTCTAGCTCAGTAAGGTGGGAAAAACAAGAGATATATATATATTTTTTTTCAGAAACAAGGAGAAACAGATACAGTAGACACTTTTAAATGCTATAAATCGGCTATCACAGCCTACAGAAACAATTTGCAACAATTACAGGTTTTAAAAGTAACAAAATGAGATTTCAAGTGCAATAACAGAATAAATGCAGAAAAACAAATACAATGTATCAGCAAAGCAGGCGAAATACAGTCGCTAGGTAATTAGAAGTGGAAAGCCACAAAAAATATACTTAAATCAGGTAAAGTCGCTTTTAGCTCTCTGAAGCCTGGGATTACCTGCTGGCCACCACGAGGATCTGTGCTGAGTAGGTACAAGCTGGAAACAAGCTCTCATGCGTTGGCGTGTTTTATATCAGCGGAGCTGAAAAAAAGCTAGAACTGGGCCCAAAACCCACTAATAGACTACAAGTTACTGGCTGAAACTCACAAACTGGACTCAACAGGTGCAGCTCAATGCTTCCCACTCCACTGGTAAGCAGGAACTTCCTCTCTTCCAAATTAGGCAAAGAATCAGTAACAGGAACTACAAACAAAGTCCAGGATCAGCAACTCTGAAACTGGTCTACTCTAGCTCAGTAAGGCGGGAAAGGCAAGAGATATTTTTTTTTGTTTTTTTCAGAAACAAGGAGAAACAGATACAGTGGGCACTTTTAAATGCTATAAATCGGCTATCACAGCCTACAGAAACAATTTGCAACAATTACAGGTCTTAAAAAAGTAAATAAAATGAGATTTCAAGTGCAATAACAGAATAAATGCAGAAAACAAATACAATGTATCAGCAGGCTTGGTAGAAATACAGTCGCTAGGTAATTAGAAGTGGAAAGCCACAAAAATATACTTAAATCAGGTAAAGTCGCTTTTTAGCTCTCTCTCTGAAGCCTTCGGTCATTACTCTGGCATGGCCAGCCACGAGCAGGATCTGTGCTGAGGTTATTGCACACTGGAAACGCGTGCGCTTAGCGCTGCGTTTTATATCAGGGCTGAAAAAGCTTTGTGAATCCGGCCCAAAACGACCAATAGACTACAAATGTTACTGGCTGAAACCTCACAAAACTGGACCAACAGGCAGCTCAATGCTTCCCACTCCCACTGGTAAGCAAGGGAACTTCCTCTCTTCCAAATTAGGCAAAGAATCAGTAACAGGAACTACAAACAAAGTCCAGGATCAGCAACTCTGAAACTGGACTACTCTAGCTCAGTAAGGCGGGAAAAACAAGTAATATTTTTTTTTTTTTTTTTCAGAAACAAGGAGAAACAGATGCAGTAGGCACTTTTAAATGCTATAAATCGGCTATCACAGCCTACAGAAACAATTTGCAACAATTACAGGTTTTAAAAGTAACAAAATGAGATTTCAAGTGCAATAACAGAATAAATGCAGAAAAACAAATACAATGTATCAGCAAAGCAGGCGAAATATAGTCGCTAGGTAATTAGAAGTGGAAAGCCACAAAAAATATACTTAAATTAGGTAAAGTTGCTGTTTTAGCTCTCTGAAGCCTGGATTACTCTCCTGGCCACCACGAGGATCTGTGCTGAGTAGGTACAAGCTGGAAAATGTGCGTTTAGCGTGTTTTATATCAGGGGGCTGAAAAAAGCTAGGAACTGGCCCAAAACAACCAATAGACTACAAGTTACTGGCTGAAACCTCACAAAACTGGACAACATGCAGCTCAATACTTCCCACTCCCACTGGTAAGCAAGGGAACTTCCTCTCTTCCAAATTAGGCAAAGAATCAGTAACAGGAACTACAAACAAAGTCCAGGGATCAGCAACTCTGAAACTGGACTACTCTAGCTCAGTAAGGTGGGAAAAACAAGAGATATTTTTTTTGTTTTTTTCAGAAACAAGGAGAAACAGATACAGTAGACACTTTTAAATGCTATAAATCGGCTATCACAGCCTACAAAAACAATTTGCAACAATTACAGATTTTAAAAGTAACAAACTGAGATTTCAAGTGCAATAACAGAATAAATGCAGACAAACAAATACAATGTATCAGCAAGAAGGCGAAATACAGTCGCTAGGTAATTAGAAGTGGAAAGCCACAAAAAATATACTTAAATCAGGTAAAGTCGCTTTTTTAGCTCTCTGAAGCCTGGATTACTCTAATGGCCACCACGAGGATCTGTGCTGAGTAGGTACAAACTGGAAAATGCGCGTTTGGCGTGTTTTATATCAGGGGGCTGAAAAAAGCTAGGAACTGGCCCAAAACGACCAATAGACTACAAGTTACTGGCTGAAACCTCACAAAACTGGACCAACAGGCAGCACAATGCTTCCCACCTCCCATCTCACTGGTAAGCAAGGGAACTTCCTCTTTCCAAATTAGGCAAAAGAATCAGTAACAGGAACCACAAACAAAGTCCAGGATCAGCAACTCTGAAACTGGACTTCTTAGCTCAGTAAGGCGGGAAAAACAAGAGATATTTTTTTTTTTTTTTTTTTTTTTCAGAAACAAGGAGAAACAGATACAGTAGACACTTATAAATCGGCTATCACAGCCTACAGAAACAATTTGCAACAATTACAGATTTAAAAGTAACAAAATGAGATTTCAAGTGCAATAACAGAATAAATGCAGAAAAACAAATACAATGTATCAGCAAAGCAGGCGAAATACAGTCGCTAGGTAATTAGAAGTGGAAAGCCACAAAAAATATACTTAAATCAGGTAAAGTCGCTTTTTTAGCTCTCTAAACCCTGGATTACTCTGCTGGCCACCACGAGGATCTGTGCTGAGTAGGTAGGTTTGGGAAGGGGAGGGGTTGAGAAAATATTGGAGGATGAGAGGGAAGGGGATAGTGAGGAGATATGAGTGGACAGGGAAATATGAAGTAGAGGAGACATTTGGCTAGGATAAGGGTAGCAGCACTGGGGTGGGTGGGAACTGGGGGCAGGGTAGGGGAGTGGAGTGAGCCCACTTTAGTGAAATGAGTATGCTGACATTGTATAATAAGATTTGTTGTATTTTTTTAGTGAAATGAGTATGCTGACATTGTATAGTAAGATTTGTTGTAGTTTTTAGTGAAATGAGTACGCTGACATTGTATAATAAGATTTGTTGTCGTTTTTAGTGAAATGAGTACGCTGACATTGTATAATAAGATTTGCTGTTGTTTTTAGTGACATGAGTATGCTGACATTGTATAAAAAGATTTGTTGTTGTTTTTGGTGACACGAGTATGCTGAAACTGTATAAGATTTGTTGTAGTTTTTAGTGAAATGAGTACACTGACATTGTCTAACAATATTTGTTGTTGTTTTTAGTGACATGAGTATGCTGACATTGTATAATAAGATTTGTTGTAGTTGTTAGTGAAATGAGTATGCTGACATTGTATAATAAGATTTGTTGTTTTGGTGAAATTAGTACACTAACATTATATAATAAACCTTGTTGTTTTTACTGAAATTACTACGCTGACATTGTAAAATAATATTTGTTGTTGATTTTAGTGACATGAGTACATTGACATTGTATAATAAGATTTGTTGTAGTTTTAGTGAAATGAGTACGCTGAAATTGTATAAGATTTGTTGTAGTTTTTAGTGAAATGAGTACGCTGAAATTGTATAATGAGATTTGTTGTAGTTTTTTAGAGAAATGAGTATGCTTTGTATAATAAGATTTGTTGTTTTTGGTGAAATTGGTATGCTGACATTATATAATAAAAATAGTTTTTAGTGAAATGTCTATGCTGACATTGTATAATAAAATGTGTTGTTCTTTTTAGTGACATGAGTACGCTGACATTGTATAATAAGACTTGCAGTTTTTAGTGAAACGAGTACACTGACATTGTATAATAAGATTTGTTGTAGTTTTTAGTGACATTAGTACGCTGAAATTGTATAGTAAGGTTTGTTGTAATTTTAGTGAAATGAGTACGCTGACATTGTACAATAAGATTTGTCATTTTTGGTGAAATGAGTATGCTGACATTGTATAATAAGATTTGTTGTTTTTAGTGAAATGAGTTATGCTGACATTGTATAATAAGATTTGTTGTTTTTAGTGACATGAGTACACTGACATCGTATAATAAGATTTGTTGTTGATTTTGGTGACATGAGTACGCTGTATAATATGATTTGTTGATGTTTTTAGTGAAATGTGTAAGCTGACATTGTCTAATAAGATTTGTTGTTGCTTTTGGTGAAATGAGTATGCTGATGTTGTATAATGAGATTTGTTTTTGGTGAAATGAGTACGCTAACATTGTATAATAAGATTTGTTCTTTTTGGTGAAATGAGTATGCTGACATTGTATAATAAGACTTGTTATTTTTAGTGAAATGAGTATGGTGACATTGTATAAGATTTATTGTAACTTTTAGTGACACACTGACATTGTATAATAAGATTTGTTGTAGTTTTTAGTGAAATTAATATGCTGACATTGTATAATGAGATTTGTTGTTCTTGGTTAAATGAGTACGCTGACATTGTATAATAAGATTTGTTGTTGTTTTTGATGAAATGAGTATGCTGACATTGTATAATGAGATTTGTTGTTGTTTTTGGTGAAATGAGTACGCTGACATTGTATAATAAGATTTGTTGTTTGTTTTGGTAAAATAAGTATGCTGACATTGTATTTTAAGATTTGTTGTTTTTCGTGAAATGAGTACACTGACATTGTATAATGAGATTTGTTGTTTTTGGTGAAATAAGTACTCTGACAATGTATAATAAAATTTGTTGCTTTTGGTGAAATGAGTATGCTGACATTGTATTATAAGATTTGTTGTTTCTGGTGAAATGAGTACGCTGACATTGTATAATGAGATTGGTTGTTGTTTTTGGTGAAATGAGTATGCTGACATTGTATAATAAGATTTGTTGTTGTTTTTGGTGATATGAGTATAGTGACATTGTATATAATAAGATTTGTTGTTGTTTTTGGAGAAATGAGTATGCTGACATTGCAAAATAAGATTTGTTGAAGTTTTTAGTGAAATGAGTACGCTAACATTGTATACTAAGATTTGTTATTGTTTTTAGTGAAATGAGTATGCTGACATTGTATTATAAGATTTGTTGTTGTTTTTGGAGAAATGAGTATGCTGACATTGCAAAATAAGATTTGTTGAAGTTTTTAGTGAAATGAGTAAGCTGACATTGTATAATAAGATTTGTTGTTTTTAGTGACATGAGTATGCTGACATTGTATAATAAGACTTATAGTTTTTAGTGACATCAGTACGCTGGCATTGTATAATAAGATTTGTTGTAGTTTTTAGTAAAATGAGTATGCTGACATTGCAAAATAAGATTTGTTGTGGTTTTAGTGAAATGAATATGCTGACATTGTATAATAAGATTTGTTGTAGTTTTTAGTGACATTAGTACGCTGACATTGTATAATAAGGTTTCCTGTAGTTTTAGTGAAATGAGTATGCTGACATTGTGTAATAAGATTTGTTGTAGTTTTTAGTGACATTAGTACGCTGACATTGTATAATAAGGTTTCCTGTAGTTTTAGTGAAATGAGTACGCTCACATTGTATATTACAATTTGTTGTAGTTTCTAGTGAAATGAGTACGCTGACATTGTATAATAAGATTTGTTGTTTTTGGTGAAATGAGTACGCTGACATTGTATTATAAGATGTGTTACTGTTTTTGGTGAAATGAGTATGTTGACATTGCAAAATCAGATTTGTTGAAGTTTTTAGTGAAATGAGTATGCTGACATTGTATAGAAAAACTTGTAGTTTTTAGTGACATCAGTATGCTGACATTGTATAATAAGACTTGTAGTTTTTAGTAACATCAGTACGCTGACATTGTATAATAACATTTGTTGTATTTTTTGTGAAATGAGTATGCTGCCATTGCAAAGTAAGATAGTGAAATGAGTATGCTGACATTAAAGTGGGATTAAGATTTGTTGTTGTTTTTAGTGAAACGAGTAAATTGACATTGTATAATAAGATTTGATGTAGTTTTTAGTGAAATGAGTACGCTGACATTGAATAATAAGATTTGTTGTTGTTTTTGGTGAAATGAGTATGCTGACATTGTATAATAAGTTTTGTTGTTGTTTTTAGTGAAATGACTATGGTGACATTGTATAATAAGATTTGTTGTTTTTAGTGAAATGAGTTACGCTGAGATTGTATAATAAGATTTGTTGTTGTTTTTAGTGACATGAGTACGTTGACATTGTATACATGATAAGCAACGACCAAACTAATAAACAACAGTTACCAGCTAGATGACAAACATTGATCAAACAAACAGTTGTTGTGGCCGAACAAACTTGCGACAAACCCAGGACCGTAAACAGAACACTTAAAAACAAGAATAAATCCAATGCTGGCTTTTGTTTTAAATATTTTAAACTTCCTCAGACAAAAACTATTACATCACCTTTTTATAACCTTCACAGAAAAGTGCCAAAATCAAACTGTAATTGGAGCCTCAGAGCATGGATATACCGGGGCCAGGAATTTCTAAACAATACAAGCGAATGCACAGCACTTGAACACAGACAGCACATATATTATATAAACTTAAAAAACCTAATACTTAGATAATTCTTTTATATAAATCCATGAACACACTTTTCAACCCTTAATATTTATAAATTATTAAATACATTAAAATGTCTGAAATTATTCCATATAGTAATTATCATAGCAACATATTGTTTACCTCATAGCATTCTTTCCATACAATCAAAATAAAACACACCCGCATTTATTAAAGTCAATGCTTTAATTTTTAAAATTGGCCTTATATAGCTTCTTTCATTTAAGCGCTGGTCAGCTTGTAATTTAATTGCAGGTAAGTTCTCTTTCTTCTAAAATTAAGCTCTGAGGTTCTTTTCTTATTTCCACTTGATCTATTACCATATAATTAAAATTATGATTATTACATTCATTTATATGTTTTGCTAGTGCGTTGTTTAATTTTTTATTTTTTATGGCATATTCATGCTCATAAATTCTCTGAGTGAATGTTCTCTCAGTTTTTCCTATGTAAAAGGAGAAACAAGAATTACAAATGGTGCTTTAAAATTCAAGAAGGAGAAAGTTTCACTATACGTAATAAGAAGTATTATATTAAAAAGAAGTTTAACTGTAAATCTAAAGCAGTTGTTTACCTTGCAAGTTGTAATCCTTGTTTCTCCTTTTACGTAGGAAAAACTGAGAGAACATTCACTCAGAGAATTTATGAGCATGAATATGCCATAAAAA
This sequence comes from Protopterus annectens, assembly GCF_019279795.1. Lineage (NCBI taxonomy): Eukaryota > Metazoa > Chordata > Ceratodontiformes > Protopteridae > Protopterus > Protopterus annectens. The sequence continues at coordinate 1,499 of NW_025053731.1, read as the reverse complement.
ATAAAAAATTAAACAACGTGCTAGCAAGACATATAAATGAATGTAATAATCATAATTTTAATTATATGGTAACAGATCAAGTGGAAATAGAAGAAAGAACCCCGTGGAACTTAATTTTAGAAGAAAGAGAACTTATCTGGCAAATTAAATTACAAGCTGATTGTATGCCAGGCTTAAATGAAAGAAGTCCTATAGGGCCAATTTTAAAATTAAAAGCATTGACTCGTAATAAAATTCAAGATTAATTTAATATTTGATTTTAAGTATTTTAATAATTTTGAGTGTATATGGAGGAAGCTATGTAATAACAATATATGTTATATGATAATTTACTATATGGAATATTTTAGTTGTGACATTTTATTATTTAATATTTAATAATTTATAAATGTTAAGGGTTGGAGAAGTTGTGATTTCATGATTTATATAAAAAGAATGATCTAAATTATTAGTTTTTCAATTTTTATATAATATATTATTACTGTCTTTTTAGTATTCAATTGCTGTTGTTTAAGCATTCCTTGAATTGTATTTAGAAATTCTATTTCCCATTTTTTAGCTACTGAGCATGCTCCAATTTGAATTTGATTTTGGCGCAAATTTCTGTGAAGGTTATAAAAGGAAGTGATGTAATAGATGTTTTTTGTCTGAGGAAGTTTAAAATATTTAAAAGAAAGCGCTCACATTGAATTCTATTCTTGTTTTTTTAAGTGTTTCTATTTGGCGTTTTAAGTTTGTCACAAGTTTGTTCGAAGTACGTTTTAGCTGTACAAGTTTTGTTTGTTATTAAACAATATTTATCGTCTAGCTGGTGGCTTTTCGTCTATATTTGTTTATACGTTGACATTATATAATAAGATTTGTTGTTTTTGTTGACATGAGTATGCTGACACTGTATAAGATTTGTTGTAGTTTTTAGTGAAATGTGTACGCTGACATTGTATAATAAGATTTGTTGTTTTTGGTGACATGAGTTCGCTGACACTGTATAAGATTTGGTGTAGCTTTTAGTGAAATGAGTACGCTGACACTGTATAATAAGATTTGTTGTTGTTTTTCAAGACATGAGTACACCGACATTGAATAATAAGATTTGTTGTTATTTTTAGTGAAATGAGTATGGTGACACTGTATAATAAGATTTGTTGTAACTTTTAGTGACATGAGTACACTGACATTGTATAATAAGATTTGTTGAAGTTTTTAGTGAAATGAGTATGCTGACATTGTATAATAAGATTTGTTGTTGTTTTTGGTGAAATGAGTATGCTGACATTGTATAATGAAATTTGTTTTTGGTGAAATGAGTACGCTAACATTGTATAATAAGATTTGTTGTTGTTTTTGGTGAAATGAGTATGCTGACATTGTATAATAAGATTTGTTGTTATTTTTAGTGAAATGAGTATGATGACATTGTATAATAAGATTTATTGCAACTTTTAGTGACATGAGTACACTGACATTGTATAATAAGATTTGTTGTAGTTTTTAGTGAA